>NC_134383.1:7050835-7202041 GCF_035582795.1 Mycteria americana
CAGCATATAAAATGAACCTGTTTAAAAATGACGGACGAAAACTGTAAAGCAATCTCATTCTTGGCCCATTCAAGTGGCTTTTCTGTGTAAGTAGTTCCTGAAGGGGCTAACTATAAAAATGGTCCCTTTCGTACGCTGAAGGGGAACGTTGCGTTTGTGCACGTTGATGGGCAACAGCCAAAGTAAGTGTCCTGTTTTGTCCGGTGGTAGACAGTGAGAGAAAGGACGCTTTGTTTTGTGGCAAAGCCACTTTTCTTTTAAAGAAATAAATAAATAAACCAGCTCCGTTAATTTAACTGCCTCTTTGTTTTTGCCTGAAGGCACCAAGCGGCTGGTTCCTCTTACAGAGCCGTCTCCATTGTTTTGACACTGTAAATATTCACAGAGTTGTGCTGAGCCTTACTTTCACGAAGGAACCGGGACTACATGAGCAGGAAGATAATTTTGCTGGTGTTCTCCTTAGGAACCAGAATCGTTGCCTAATCCTTGCGATAATTTGTAGTGCAATGCCATCTAGTGTGCAGAGGGCTGTCGGCCTTCTCGTACTCTGGAAATTCACGGCAGCCGTGGTCTTCTCTGCGCATCTAATTCCAGGCTGCTCCAAACAGCTGCATCTTTTGGTGGAGACGGCTGTAATAAAAATTCAGTGTCGTGAACTTCCGATTTTCAAAATTCTCATCTTGATGATTGCGTGGGATTTTTTGGAGTGAGGATGGGCTGGGAAGTAGAAAAGGGCAGGAGAAACAGTGATAATTTGCCCAGCCTAAGGAGGAGTTTTCTGTGGCCATGGGCTGATTTTTTATCATTTGTGTGCGTGCCAGAAATTAGTTTCTGGGGTTTAGAGCATGTCCAGTGGTTGGTAGGTGTTTATATCCAGTTCGTTGTTACCGTTGTGCTTTCATGGCTTATGAAATACAGTTATGAATCAATGCTGAGTTCAAATCCCGAACCTTACCGAATTGGAGACCATCCGAATCTGACTTTGCTGTTCTTTGGACCTGTCGTTGAATAGATTCGGTGCAGGAGAGACATTACTTCATCATTCATGCTGTCTGCCTTCATTTGTACTTCCATCTCTTCGCCGTCTCTTCTAAATTCTGCACATGGAAGAATATAGTTTTTTCTGTCAGTAGGACAGAAGAACCCTCCCCTCTCTTGTTCTGAAAAGTGTGTAACGTGAGTGATACCGTTTTTGGTATTGTCGTGTGATATCCAAAATGTTTAATTCTAAATACTGCCAGGAGGGGGGCTGTGTCTCCCCAGTTAGTGACTAGACCTCAGCATAGCAAAGGCTGCCTGAGAGGATTCATTTCTGAATAATCTCATTTTGGTTTCAATTAATTGTGAAATCAGACTTTAATAGGGTGTGAAATGGAAATAGAGAGAGGTAACACCAGATGCCTTTAATTACATGTGTTAATCAACACAGACCCAAACAACACCACCAACAAATTAAACCGCAGCCATTCATAGAGTTTGAAATGCTTCACATTTGGCTGGCAACTTTGAAAAATGTGCTACTTTGCAGATAGGTGGAAGGCCAGTAGCATTTAAAAAAAAAAAAAAAAGTACCAAACATGCCAGAATCCTATCAGAACCCTGAAGTTACTGTATTTCAGAAATACCCAATGTGGCTATGGAAACCCATCATTACATTGAATTAGCTTTGCTTTGAACAGTAACGTGGAAGATATTTACTTTTCCCTTTTTGAGCATAGCCTGTGGTGTAACGAATAACACACAAGAGCGGGCATGTGTACTTTGTATATCAAAGTGCCTATTTCCAAATGTTTGGTATTATATTCATGAGGGTCAATTAACTAGTGACTAAAGGTGGTTTCCTTTGGAGACAGACTGGGTTTTTCTTTTTGGCTGCTCGTTCTGAAATGGTAGGCATCGCAATTTTATGGGAATTTATGTCGGAAGCAAAGTTTGGTTTGCAGCCAGAAAGATTTTTTTTTTTTAGTTAACTATTTAATTCAGCACAGTGGGGCGACGGGGGAGAACAAATACGTGATGTCGATTGTGCTATAGATAGCAGTAAGAGTTTGGTCTCTGGCAAAACACATTATGTCACTGCTGGCTAATTCTCTCTATTGTTCAACAGAGCGATTTGATTTGGGTTCCTGGGAAACTTGTGGATTTTGATGGTGTTGCTTGGGGATTGGGTTTGTTGGAATGAGGAAGATGATTTCTCTAGGAAAGAGTTGAGGCAGGTTCAAGGAAACTTTTGCATTATTCCTCTAGAGAACTTTACAATGGAGAGATGAACACGATGGATTGTAAGGCATGTTGACTGCTGTGCTCACCAGCAAGTAGATTTACACCTGCCTGGTGCCAGGCATAGAGATTCTGTCTGTGACAACAGGGGGAATATTTCTCTGATTGTAGGTGTGCAGTAAAAAGAAAAAAGCCGTTTTCTTAGAAGCACCATTTCTTCTGGCAGTGAAGCATGTTAACCCTTCTTTGAAACGCTGCTTGTAAAAACAGGCATGCAATGCAGACTGCCTTTAAGAGTAGAAGCAGCCTCCCTAGCTTCAGCTCACACGATTTACCCGTTCGTTCCATGAACGGTTTCCCCCACCTCCCAAACTGCTCCAGCTATGGCTGTTGCTCATCACTGGTTCCAGTAACACCCACATTACCAAGGAAATTAAAGAGCTGTGCCCTATCCTGAGAACTGACTGTACTTAATACATGCTCTTGGACACTTTCTCCACGTCACTGCTCCTTGGGTTTTGCTCTCTCTTGATGCGGTACAAGGCATTGCAGACTGCAGAGATCCCCAGCTCAGTCTGGTTGGGAACAGGAGGGTTCGGCAGAATAACCTGCTGAAAGGAGCAGTAGATGGGGACAAGGAGAGCTGTGGCTGTGTGATGTAGGGCTCTCAGCATGCTCTTGGGTGTGCGTGCCTCAGCGTACCAGGCAGGTTGTAAAGAGCTGCTCTTCAGAGTTCCTCTAGAGATGTGGGTAAACCTGAGATGTAGTTGAGTTTGTTTCAGTATCAGTACCCTCCATTAAAAGCACAGATTTGCTGTGTTTTTAATGGAGAGTAGTGATGCTGAAACATCAGTACGTCAAATCCTGCTGCTGTTTCTTATAAAACAGAAAATTATTTTGGAGTTTGAAATACAACCAGGCTTCTTCTTATCTACATCCTTGGCTTGTGCAGGTGGGAACTGAATGTTGTTGTTTGTAAGGATACGAGCAATGATTTCATGTAATAAAGTCAATGTAGAGAATAGTCAAAATCGTAGCTGGTTGAAATGTGATTTGTCATTTGAGGGAATAAGAACTTTTTTGGTTATTTACTGGTGTTTCTTTTCCCTGCTAGAAGGATATTAGCTATCTGGTAGGAATAACGTGAGCAAGTAGCATAACTAGTTTAAAAGGGGGAGCAAAATTTATAATCGGGCTTGTCTTACACTGGTAAGATCCTTTTCAGCTCCATGTACTTATCAATAATATAAGCTACCAGTTAGCAAAACACAGGCAAATCAGTGGTACGGACCACCATTCAGACATTTCTCTCTTGCCTTTTACAGGTCATTTCAGGATGCTGTTTGCCCTAGCAAATATGCTTCCATCCTCAGAAGAGGTTTTCTTCATTGTCACTGTCTATAATCTCTTTGTGCCACTGACAGGCCAGTCTACACATCATTAGCGGCACCAATTCTGTGTCAGGAATTGCTTTCTAATTTTATCAGAGAAGACCAGGTGCAAGAGGGAATTGGGAATCAGCTTTCAGATGGGCTGAGGGGGGGTAAAGAGAGAGCAGGCCTTGGAAGGCTACTGCTTACTGATTACTACCCTGTTTTGCACAAAATAAGGCTGCTCTTGAGGTGGCTTAGGCTATATAATTTAAAGGCACTGACTTCCTTCATTCCGTAATGTTTGTTTTTCTTCGTGCCGTTACAGCACCCCATAGTCTCATTTATTTAGGTGTATGAGAAGCAAATTTTGCCAACTTGTCATACCTGAAAATACAGCAACCAGTGGCACCTTCGATAAGTTTTCCAGTGCAACAGTTAAGAAGACACTTTAAT
Source organism: Mycteria americana (assembly GCF_035582795.1). Lineage (NCBI taxonomy): Eukaryota > Metazoa > Chordata > Aves > Ciconiiformes > Ciconiidae > Mycteria > Mycteria americana. Next base: position 7,054,882 of record NC_134383.1, read on the forward strand.
GGAAAGGGAATTTTCCAAGGTTTGGGAGAAGTGGAGTTTTGGGGAGTGGGTGGGGGGAAGAAACTGAGTTTCTTTTTAACAGTGCTAATTTTCAGTTTCTTTAAACAGCTTGCAGTGAGCATTACAAATTCTCTAGGGTATTTTCACAGCTGAAAGAACCAAGAGAAACTTTTAAGGGGAGGAAATCACTATCAGCTGATGAAGTGTATGCTCCTATACTATGAAAGTGTATGCTCCTATACTATGCTGTGCTATACTGTATTGTACACATGTGAGGAATGAAGACTGATGAATTGTCTTCTAGGTCATGTGAAGATGCTTTTCAGGCATCGAGGATGTATGTGTCACACTACCACATAGGATATGGACAAGTGAGCACGTGAAATAGATTAAAGTTTGTTGGCAGTGTGGGCAACAAACAGGGAAAATTGGGAGAATTGCACGTGGGCAGGAGAACGGGTATCAGGACTGGAACGAGCATAGTTCTCTGTCACCTCACTGCATCTTAGACTTCACGTGTTAGAGAAATAAATATGAAAAGTGTGAAGGAAGAGACTGTGTTTAAATTCTGTACTCTGCAGAGTTAGACTTAAAATTAGGGGAAATTCCTAATGCGTGATGTTAATGGAACAAGCTGCTGTGCTAACACCGCTGGATGCTTATGTGATAGTTTGCTGTCATTTTTTGAGCTGGCCAGCCCATTCTCTGAGACTGACTGGAGCATCCCAAGCAACGTAGCTACTTCAAACAGAGCACCATCGAGAATATAATAATAAGAAATTAAATACAAGACAGACTTCTGACATATTCAGGGTAAAAGCTCTTATTGGCTCTTGAAAGATGAAGGCACTGCCAGTAACCTGCAGCTTCTGAGAACTGACTTAACCCTGTCTTGTATGTTCTACAACTTCCCTGAACTGGACTGCAAAATTAAACTAAAATTTGGACAGGGAGCTCTGTGGCCAAACATTGTAATAAAGGCATGAGGTTGTGCTAAGAAACTGCCGTATATTAAGATTTCCATTTTAACCTGTGAGTTCAGAAGCATAGATGTGAGAAGAGGGAGCCAATTGTGTTCCCTCCTTGCTATGGTGAAATAAATGCCAGGCCAGGGTAGACTGGCTATAATTAGAACCACTTACGTGGTCAGCAATTTGCAAAATGCCTCTTTCTGCATGGAAATGGCTAGACCTCAGTATTCTGGACTAGCAGAAGTGCCGTGAAATTGCAGTAGCAGTATTACATGATGCGGTGTTCGTTAGAACTAATAGTTCTTTGAATGGTTAAATTACCTTGCACGCTTAAAATTGAAGCCAAAATTTGGGGCTGAGGGGAAGGGGTGATCTCCTTGTTAGTGGTTATCAGTGCTCAGGTGCTGAATGATAAAATCCTGCCAGTGAATAATGATCTGCAAAATCTGATTTTGCAGATGCCTAGGGATCATTCATTCTATGGTCATGGTACAGACCCCTTGGACAAGCTAACATATTTAGGCTGTTAACTGAACAGGGAAGATTTTGACAGCAAACTTTTCATCATTTAAATACTTGTTTTCTTTAGGGAATATGTACAGTGAACAGAGAACCGTTGTACCTAGGCATTAGGGCACACATCCTGCATTGATTTGCAGTTTGCACAGCACCAGGGACTGGAGAGGAATTTCATGGAGCTTTAGGTCTGAGCAGTTTGATACCAGTGGAAAAGAAAGAACGATGAGGAATCAGCTTGCCTTAAACTGTGCTGGGTTTCAGGCATGTGATGGCAGTTTGCTGTCATTTTTTTTTTTTTCTTTTGAGCTGTAGCAGCAGACTTCTATGCCGCGCCTGAACACAATCCCTGCATGCATTCCCTCCCTCTCTGTTTCTCTTGGCTCTTGTTAAACTCTACGGCTTGTCTTGTGGGACCTTTCCAATGAGAGAGCGAGCGAGAGAGAAAGGAACACCACTGATTTCTCTACAGTGCAAATTGAGCATGAAATGGGCAGTGTGGAAACGGCTAACAGGGCTATGGAGGCAGATCTTAAATGCTATTCATAGGCACGTTCATCTGAAGAAGCAGCGGCACCAGGAAGAGAGGAGAGCGAGTGAACCGAATGCGGGGAGTTTAATTTGATTTTGCTAGCCTGGAGTTCTTGCATTTTGGAGCTGATGCCTGGAAGGTTTTTTCAATTAGCTGCTGGGAAGCTACGGAGAGACCTGGAACTGTTAGGCCTTGGCTAGGGATCCCATCCATGGAAAGAATAGATCATTGTAGCAGGGGTAAGTAGTACACAGCCTTTCAGAGATCCTCTATACTTGATATAAGATCCTTTTTGTTTACTGGCACAGTGTAATAATAATGTTAAAATAAAAACAGCTGGAAGAATGCCTTAAGGATGGCACCAAATGCTAATGTGACAATAAAGAATGAATCAGATTACAATTTAACAGGCAGTGTTTTCTTTGCAGAATGATCAGATGTAGTTTCAAGGGCGAGTTTATTGCATTTTTGTGTAGACAGTCTTACATTACAGATTTTAAAGCTAAGGATAATGCAAACTGTGGCTCTTCTTCCAGAGATTAACCTGTGGCCTTTTGGAAGATTTTTGTACTGAGGAAGTCAGTCTTAAAGCCATATTAATGAGGTATAAGGAATTAACTGGGAGTGGGGCTGGGGAACATCCCAGTAGTGGTTTCCTTCCTCAGCAGAAGTGAATGGCTGTTCAGATACACATTTTTAAACTTCTGGCATGTCTTCTACAAATTAGAGCAATGAGAGACCAGTAAAAAACAGGAGTGTCTTGCATTTTACGGTGCTAGATGTGTTCCAAACTGTTGCTAATAATGCCTAGAACACTTCCTTTGTTACAAGGGTAGGTTTAGCAAAGGTTTCTTTTTAAAATGAGAAGATTTTATAATTTATTTCCTTTTCTTTGCTCTTTCATGCATCTTTCTTTAAAAATAATCCTTGGAATATAAAGCAATATCTATTAACGAGGAGAATGCATATTGACTCTGAACTCTTATCTGGATAATTTTGTAAACCTTTATTACGTGTTTCTTTTTGATGCAGATATATATGTATGTATGTGAAGCATAGATTTGGATAAATCTTTAATCAGGTGCAGTGACACATAATACTCATCTTAGATGCCATGCTGACAGGAACCATTGAAAAATATACAGTAGACAGATACGTCTTACAAGATTACATGCATTTTTTCATTCATAGCCAGCAAATTATTAACCAGACAAAATCAGCATCTGGGCTTTCTAGGAATTACTTTGTCCACGTGCCTACCTCTGAAATTCCTGCCACAGGCAGCTTAGTGCCATTCCAAGCTCTCAATAAGCGCTGCAAATCGGTGCAAAGCATCTGCAAGACCCTGCAAAATAATTCTGAGAATTACCATTGCTCCTTCATTTGGAAATCGTAAGTCACTGTAAGCTTTTAGGATGTGTCGTAACTTCTCCCTTTGTGCTGGCTCAGCTCTCCTTGTCTTTTGTGTAGGAGAGTTGGACTTAAACCACTTCCTATTTCCTGCCTATCTTTGCTCCTTGCTTTTCATATGGCCCACTAAGCCTTTTATCCCTTGCACCCAGATTTGCATCTGTGAATAAAGGGAATCTCTTTACATACTTTTTTTCCCCTCTCTCAGTTGCGCCAGGGTGAGCGACACCTTTCATTTGAGTTTTTGGTTAGTGTGACAAGTAAGAGCTGGTGATACAGTACCTGTGTTACTCAAAAATCTGAGCTTAATATTTGCCGTAAGTCAAAGAAACCGAGAGCTGTTTCGTGTTTTATTTATGTGTTTGTGTTTGGCTGAGCAGTCAGAGTAGACTAACGAGGACTGTTTGGACTAGCTGCTTTCACAATACTACAGTGTTTGCATGGCAGTGCTTCTCACACACAACATTCAGCAGCTGTGAGATTTAAATTAATTATTTGGAATCTATTTGTTTGACTTGTGGCTTTTTTTCTTACACTGATTCCTTACAACACACTTCTGTGAGTAGCCAGGCTTTCTGGTTCTTTCTTTCTTTCTTTTTTTATCTTTCACATTTTAAAAGCTATGAATTCATAGGGAACAACTCGATATGCTCTGGAGATCCAGGGGACAAACAAGTACTGTGCAGCTTAAGAGCCTAGTCTCCGTAGTTTGAAACAGAACGAGACGTTCAAAATCCTCTGCCTGGTCCAGAAATACTGTTTGCATGATGCATTCTAAAAGGCACTTTCCATAAAGACACTCAAATATGTATTCAAAATCTTTTACATCAAAACTGAATCAAACCCTGCTGCTTGGGGCCTGGTTTATTGTACCTGGAGGTATCTGTGCCAGGAATTGCTGCAATGTTTGTGATTATATTTTGTCAACAGTGCAGTATTAATGGAAGCTATATCCTTAGTCATTTAACGCATCCTTGCAATTGCTGTTATTAAGGAAATGTTTCATTTATGCGATATTGTTTTATGGAAAACGAATTTGAAAGAGATAACTTATGTACCTCAAGGTTATTTTCATTTCCTTTTGCCTGCACTACACTTATTGCTTGCTTTCCTTTTCTTGTGAGCCCTGACATCTGTACAGCAAGCCACAAGGGGGGTATAGGCAATGCACCGATCATTGCTTTCCTCCAGCCAGGTTGGCCAGGTATGCTTGGATGGGGGTTAGTGCTTCAGCATAGTCTGTGAAAATACTGAGGCTGTGGAGCAAGACATCACACATGCTCCTGTGCCTGTCAGAGTGGAATGCTCTGTCTTCTCCGAACAAGAAAACAACCGTTTAATCAACAACATGCCATAATAGAGGCTCTGTATTTACTGAAACCAGATGCATTCGTGGCTCTGGGGCTGGGCTTACCCTACAAGCTTTCTTTGCAATAGCTGTGGTTTTGATTTCCACCATAGGTGTGCTATCAAAACTGTTTTTTTCCTTTGTGTTTTATCCCATGGTATGTCTCTTGGTGGTCAGAAGGAATAAATGGAGTCAGTAGCAGATTCTGTTCGTTTTCTTAATCCCTGAAGCACATGTCTCTGCAGCAGAGTACATGCATGTTTACTCCTGTGCTGCAGGGCTGCTGAAGCCTGGCTAGCGTGGTGTTGGGTATGGCCTAATAAGCTCTCTTGAGGATGAGTTTGCAGAAGGAACATGACTGCCTGCACCCATCCATACTCTGAGATATGCTCTGGCAGTGATTCCCCAACTGTGGCCACAGTTACTGAATGCAGGGACTTTCCATGTTGTCACCATGTGTAACTTATTACCCTGTTGTGTGTCTGGCAAAAGTACAGGCACCCTGTGTCCACAGCAAACATTTGTTTGGAGAGCCACTGCTTAGTGTCATGTTTCATTGTTGTCGTCTGAAACCCCAGGGACTGGAAGTAGTTTCCCCCATGAGAAAAGGAGAAGAAAATGAGGTCATCATGGAAGCAAAAAACCACACAGGAAAGAAATCTGTGAAGCAAAACTGGTGGTAGTTCTGTATTTCCCCCATGTCTTCCCAAATTTCATTACAAGTGAGATAGATTCTGCTTCATACGAAGAAGCCAGAAAAGCCAGGTTTCACCCAACTAAGGTGAAAAGCAGTTTTCAGCCTAGTGGCTTTAATGTAAAAAATTCTAATAGTGTATTGGGTCTAGTTTCTCTGATGGCCATTATTTCTATAGCCTGGAACGCATGGAGTGAGGAATTTTCTTAACGGTCAGTTCATATAGGGCTTTAAAGAAAGACAAACCCACTAAATTCCAACCAGAAAAACCCACAGGTGGCAAATTCAGCTTATGGAGCGTTCCAGGATGTTATGTCCTCTTTGCCAATCATCAAGTGCCCGAGGCACTGCTCTGCATTGCAGCTGCGTAGAGGGGGTGTTCGTTAGTTTGTTTTTAATAAAATCAGGTATTTTAACTTCATGAAAACGTTCTGTTTTCAGACCCTAAGAAGTTGTTTTTGCCTGATGGAGTCCCTAATGGCTGCATCTAAGAAGTTTTTATGAATATTTCATTGCTTATGAAGATTGACCTTCTTACACATTTAGAGGAAATAAAAGGGTGAGACCACATGAGACAACATTTGCAACTCAATACAGGAAAATCTGAGGAAAGTATCTCTGATACAACTCTCCGAGATTTTATGTCTCAACAAGATTAGACATCAAATATACTTGGCTTAAGAATTAAAACAAACAAACTCCAGCAGCATATACATCAGCTGCCTGCATTGGCAGTTCAACCTGGAATCAGGGACTGAAAGTGAGATCTTTCCAAGTCGTGCATTTCTGACTGCAGTAAGAGTCAAATTCTGTCAAGGTTACTCCTGATTTCATCTTCAGAGAGGCACGCACTGGATTCCACTGTGCTTCGTGTCTGAGAGCAGCGTTACAATAGCTGTCTAGCATGGATAACGTGGCATGGGGAGGGTCCACCTCTCCAAAACAGCATGTAAGACTGGAAGGGGTAGAAGTCATGAGGAATTGCCTTCCATTTCCTCTTGCTGTATGCAACAGAAGTGTGGCACTGGGCGAGTGTTTTGCCTGGCTTCACATCTATTTTGTATCGCTGGCTTAGTTGATTAACATTCCTTAACATGCCTTATCTTTTCCCATTTGTCTAATTGACCACCTTTCATACTCGGAGCGGAACTGTCCTGCACCAGTCACTATGGTAAACTTAAAAACATCTGGTCAGAAGCTGCAGTACTTGCTGTGGAGTCCTTCCTGGCATGTAGTTACATGAGGATCCCATCCCCAGTACCGTGTGTTGTTGCACCTATGCAAATTCTTCCTGACAAGGGGATGCTTCTGGACCTGCGTATACAGAAGCACCGAGTGAGCAACATGTTGTAACCCAGGCTGGTATTCATCACCAAGAAAACAAAATCATTCTCGGCTAGAGTAGTGTAATGGAAATCAACGCCCCTCAGACCGATGCTGATAGCTTTTGTCAGTGCTAAAAGCCATTTTGAATTTCAGTCTGAAGCTGGCTACTGCTTGCATGTGGGTGCCATGTATTTTTCTGTCCTCTTTCTATCGGGGATATTCCTCTGCTTCGCCTGAGCAAGGGCAGTTGCCCGCTCTGAAGGCACGCCTCTAGCAAAAACCTGTGAGCAGCAGTGGGAACAGCCTTAGTAACCTTTGTCCAGCATTACATTCTGGAATCAACCTCTAAATCAGATGCCAGATCTGGGAGTAATTAAATCTCATGAGATGCCCTTCTTTTCTGCCATCTTAAAGTGATGCCATCGGCCAGCCCCCTGCGAGAGAGTTCGGGTGGGTGTGTATTTAAAAACTTGCAGTACACTACAGGAGCTCTGTTTTTCCCATGTTCTAGTCAGCATGGGTGCCCAGCGTACTCTCCTCTGTCTTTAAAGTTAGCCTCTGCAATAGCTTTGATTTGCGAAGGAGCTCAAGGAGTGTCACAGCTGTTGTAGCCTGTCTCAGAAGTACCGAGATGCGCAGCATGCATGCATGACCTCATTGGAAGCTTATATTAAAAACAAAATAACCCAAAGGAGACCTGCTCTTGTGCATATAAGGCACATATGGAACTATTATTGCATCCAGTATGATTAAAGCACCTCAAGGACCCTGCTGTGGTGTTAGTATCTGCCCTTTTCTCTAGCTGTGCATCTTTATAAACGATGGTGGGATTTATTGGTCTTGAAGGTGAAGCTCAGTTGAAGGGATTCTGACTGCTGAATAATCATGCTTCCATAGGAAAAAATTGTCTCATGTGATTTGCAAGCTTAAAATAGTTCTGAAAGTAACTACAGGCAAAATACACATCCCACAACCTTTTACATTTACTTAGTGCTTGTACTTGCATAAAATTCGGCCTTCTGAGTACACCTGCAATTTAATGTGAACTTGTGTCTGCTAGGAAGAGAATTTAAGCCCGGATTTAATTTCTCCTCTGTTGCTAGTATCCTCCTTACACGTTCCCGTGATGTTTTCTGTTGTACTCTGCTCAGTCCATGGGGGAAAACCAGGATATCTTCACGGGAACATTTTGCCTTTTTACTGCAGAGGTGCATTTGAGTTTAATTTCAGCATCCAAATACAAAGTTGAACTGTGCAGTGAAGCTCAGCGCCAATATTAGCAAACTTACATGGCCAAAATGAATCTATGCGATGCTTCTACACGGTTGTATCATACGCACTTTACAAAACTGACATGAAAATTCAGCCGCCCTGGGAGAGCTTTGCTTGCACAGCTTTCACCCTGGCGCTGATTACAGTTGAGTGTGGCAGGCCTGCGGTGTTTCATTGATTGTCTGGAGATAATGTATAATATACTGTGCTCCGTGCAGTTCAGACGTGCAGTGAGGGATTTTGTCACGCTGCAGTTAGCTTGGAGTAGTCATCTGTGTGGCGTTATAGGAGACACATTTTCCTTTTTGTCTTGTTGAGCTCTGTTTGATTTTTTTTTTGGGGGGGGGGCCTGCTCTTGGGTACCACTTTTGAGATTTCAAAGGGATGATTTCAAATAGCAGCGGAGAAAATGAGTTTCAGATATCAAAACATTCTTTAAACATTTCTTTCTTGTCTTTACTTTCATCATTACTTCAGGATATTTGTGCTTGGGTAAAGAAGCCACTCTGTCGGAAATGTTCTTTTCCTGCTCTGAAGCCACAGTTAGTATGAAAAGGAGAACGCAGGAGAAGATGGGAAGCTACGTGGGAGTATAATTAGTACATTTAGCAAGATAAGTCTGGAGAGAGGGAAAAAAAGGCCAGATAAATACATTTGTGCTGTCAGAGTAATTAGTTAGAAAATGTTTCCCTGTGTAAAAAGATTTGCCAACCTAAAATTTCAAATATAATAAAATAATAGCTTCAAATATATAAAAAAACAGGTCTTGAAGGTGCCCCACTACAAGACAAACTGATGTAAGTAATGGCTCAGCTAAATGAAGATGAAGTGGGGTTTGAATCACCAGGGTACTTTAGGAGATAGTGGAAGTATTGTATATTAGGGACTGGAGCTGAGAGGGGTAGTAAAAGCTTTTTCTTATAATGAGTCTGTATCTCTGAGTTTGATCAGTGTTAAGGCTTTTAATTTCTTCAGGATTTGTCCCAAGGATATTTGGGCCCTAGAATTTTTTTTAAATAAAACAGAGAAATATTTCACAGGAAAATTAGCCTCATATTTCTTGCTCTTGACCATCAGACATACTTTTCACCCAATACATACATTCCAAAGTGATGCATAAAGGTGGCATTTCTCCTGTGGTTTTTGCCTCATCTGTTTTGCTAAATTGCACAAACATCATAAATTAACGAGAGGACAGACATCAAGGAGACATTAGAAGTGTGGTGGTTTAGAAAGAAAAAAAAAAAGTCCATTCCTAATACTGTCAGAAAAAATTATCAGATTTAATAGTGGTTTGGAAACTTAATGAGCTTTTGCTATGGCTGAGTATGAGCGGCAGAAATTGCAGTTGCGTGTGTCTGGCTGCATTCGCCAGGGAGTTAACCTTAAATTCCATCTCGGAAAAACGTGAAAAGATTACCAGGTTTCCTTGGAACAATGACACGTCCTCTGCCAGGAAAAGCATCAGCCTTTCCACTGACTTAAAACTCCTGGCGAAAGACACTCTGCAGCATTCTTGCCATCTCTTCTCTCCTTGAGATTTCTACAGATGTGTGCTGTGTTTGCGATGAAACCTGCTGAAGTTTATGCTTGCCCGTGAGGCTGATTCATTGCCATCTGCCCCATCGCATCCTTCCCTGCTGGGGAGCTTGAGTCTCCTGTGACCTGGACCACTGTGCCAGCCGCTGCCAGTCGTTGTGTGGGGTCACGGATGGACAGGTTGTGGCATAAAGTGAAAGGGGTGGCTCTGCTAATGAGGCTTCCGTTGCTTATACCGTATAGCAAACTTCTTGTAATTTTAATATTATGAAGTCTTGCAGTTTCCCTTAGAGAGCAGCTGTATTCATTTTATGTACTTAATTACTTCGATTGGCCAAGAAATGCATGAGAACGTGCATTTGCATGACATTATGCACAGGTAGGTGCGGTTTGTCCGTTGCTTCACAGCAGGTTTTGTGGCGGTAATGCACGTATTGCACTTCATGCATGCAGATGGAACCAAATCATGGGCAGGACTGCATGTTCAGGACAGCCTCGGTAGATGCACCTGCTGGTCAGGATCAGGGACAGGCAGGGCTCTGCCGGCATCTTGGGATGAGATGCCAGAAATGTATCCGACAGCTCAAGCTTGGTACTGAATACGTGTGATGGTGCTTACACTTTGGAAAAGCTAGTAATTGCTCCCTGTGGCTTAATACTGTGTCGATTATGTACTCGTAGCGACACTAAAACTTTCTGCAGGAGCCAGTCACCACCATGCAAATACAGTTTATGCATTACTGTAGACTTTTTGGCTTTCTACTGGCTCCCAATCAGTGCATCGTTTTCAGAGGAATTTAGATAAGAGCTTGGGAGATGCTGCGTGGAATATTGAAATCGACTACACCAGGTCGTAAGAGTTACTCCGTGGGCTTTTGCTGCTCTCTAGAGTGGTCTTCCCAGGGTATGTCCCAGGTCAGGGTAGGCTCCGCACCTCTGACGCGAGACGGTTTCTTGGTTTACTCAAAGCATGGTGGTGCAGGCAGGTTTGGAGTTTGGGAGGAATGATTCTGCTCCTTCTACCTGGAAACCTTTTGGGGTTGCTTAGCCTGGAGAAAAGGAGGCTGAGGGGAGACCTCATCGCTCTCTGCAACTGCCTGAAAGGAGGCTGTAGAGAGGTGGGGTCGGTCTCTTCTCCCAGGTAACAAGTGATAGGACAAGAGGAAATGGCCTCAAGTTGCGCCAGGGGAGGTTTAGACTGGATATTAGGAAATTTTACTTCACTGAAAGGGTTATCAAGCACTGGAACAGGCTGCCCAGGGAAGTGGTGGAGTCCCCATCCCTGGAGGTATTTAAAAGCCGTTTGGATGAGGTGCTTAGGGACATGGTGTAGTGGTGGGCTTGGTAGTGTTAGGTTTACGGTTGGACTCAATTATCTTAAAGCTCTTTTCCAACCTATACAATTCTGTGAGAAGGAATCAACCATATTTTCCTAGCGGATAGTTTTAATTCTTTAATTAATTATAATCTAATTATTGAATGCCTTCCAGATTAAATTCTAACCTTTACTCTAATTCCATTGAGGAGGTAAGATTTGGGGTTTTTTTTCTTTTATTTTCTGTTTTGTTCTTTTTTTTTTAATTTTTATTTTTAAATTTATTTTTTAGCCACAAGATTTTAAGCTTTAGATAACAACACTGTGCAAAATGAGTTACGTCATTGGAAGCAAGGCAAGTTCACAGTGTTAGTTATCAAACGCATCGGATAGATTTGCCAAAGCTCTTGTACCCTTTTCTTCAAGTATATGCTGTTCTGCGTCCCGGCTCTCCGCCAACGGCTCTGTGTTACTCACTTGTTGAGATATGTGTGTGCGAGCGAGATCAAGAGCCAAGCGTTCATGGCTTTATGAAGCAGAAGTTGAAATGAGTAAGTTTCATAGACAAATCAAATGTATGCTCCGCGAGCTTTGCACAAATCGTCCTTTCTTCAGGAGAGCTGGTTGGTGGAGTTAACATCACTTGGCAAACAAGGGAAACAAGGAAATTAAAGCCAAAGCTATCTAAATGAGCTTACTTTGACATCTGGGAGTCAGAGGCATGGCTAGCAGGAGCGGACGCAGCCCCACTGACCTTGCAAAGCAAAGCCAGCTCTTACCTGGTGAGGATTTGGCACTTCCATTCAGTAGCCAACAATCCTAGTCTCGGCAACAGGTTTATGTAGTGCTTTTCCTTGAAACGATTTTTAAAAGTTTTGGTAGTTTATAAGAGGAGCATATATAGCATAAAAATGTACGCATCTCAACAGCTGTATTTTTCATTATTTTTCTGCCTGTGGTCACCCTGACTTGCGAAACAGGCTCGTGAAACAGGGCCACTTAAAATGCTCTAATTAAAGTCCTCTCCGCAGTCGCTAGCCCTTGCTTTTTGGGTCTCTGTGCAGGGAACGTGGCAGGTCCCACGCGCCTTCCAGACAGGTTCACAGTAGGCTTGAAATTGTGGAGCTCCAGACAAACAAATGAGTCTTTAAAACGCCTGCTGCTTTGCTCCAAGCGCAGATCTGCCAGAGTTTGATGTGAGGATTATTCTTGGAGGGAGAGCAGAAGGGAGCTTCCAAAGCCACTTTGGAGGGGAGAGATGAGAGTGTTTGTTTTGTTCTTGTTAACCCCTGTTCTGGAAGATAAATGCACACGCACGGAATTGTACTCTGTAAAACTACCGAGCTTTTGAATAAAACTCCTGAATGTGCCATATCATAACTGACTTACCCCCCTGTTTACTTTGTTGCTGTTTATCTCTACAGGAGGAATAACCAATAAATTATCCTCTGCAGGAGACTCCTGTAATCACTGTCTTTATCTGCTAGCTTACTAGAGATGAGCTGCTTTTTCTCAGACAGTGGGAAGACCACATGAACTAGAAGCATTTTTAAGCTAGTCCTGCCTGTATATACGATCAACAAAGCCTTGGCTAGCAAGCGCTGCTCTTTTTGGCAAAATTGTATACGAACCACTTATGTAGCTTAATTTTGTCTTTCAAGTTACCGAGGACCTGTTAGAGCGGATTGATACTGTGAGATCCTGATTGCTTCTTCAGCTGGCCTCCTGCTCTTGGAAATCTTCGCTGCTATTTGGTTTATTAGCGTTCCCCATCGTTTGGCACATCGTTGTGTTAGGAATTACAGCTCTTGTTAGTCAGCTGCACAAAGCGACGTAGTGTGAATTTGCAGGTAGATAAAGAATTGCCTGCCTGCTCCAGGATTTAATACACTCATCAGTTCTTCGTGGGTGTGCGCAGAAAGCAGAGTGGAGACTCACAACCTTGTCCCTAGCTGTGTAAAGACAAATTTGAATGATACTTTGACATAACGTTTACAGCACTCTGCGTTATCCATACACCTGTTAAAGTGTGATGTGGTCAGAGGACCGTCTTCAGGGCTTTCTTTGTGCATCATAAAATGCTACCGCTGAAAAGATTAGGACAGCATAAACCTAATTTATGAAGTCAGTCATACCTACTTGTGCTAGCTAGGCACATATTCCAATAATAAATAAACATATTCCAATAATAAATGAACCTAACAGAACCTAATGCGTCATCATTGTTTATCAGGTTCTGGAAGTTTGACAGCCATTTTGAATGTGAAAAACGAACATTTCAGGTTATATATCAAGCCGTATATAAAGTATATATACTTTTATAGCATATATACTTTATATATACTTTAATACCATAAATGCTATTTACAGATTATTTCAGCTATCTCAGATGATACTCATTGAAACTCTTACAGGGGTATCCTCGAGACCCTGCTGTCCTTGGTCTGTCCTTTAAGAAGACGCAAATCAATTTCCCAATTTGGAGTCAAGCAAATTCTGCCTGTCAGTCCTGTTCAGAGTCCACTAAGGTCAAGAGAGGCTTTTGCTTTGTGCTCCCTGGATTTCAAATCAGGCCCAGGTGCCCCTGTACTTTCTAGGATGTTTTGTTTATAAGGGATGCTGCAGGAGGAAAGGCTTTTAAACATCATAACATCCATGATTTTTGGAAGAGCATTAATGCGTGTCTATTAACAGAGCAAGACAAAAATTATGCCATATGGGGAACAGGAAGCATAAGCGAATATTAATCTTCCAGGGTATTTTGCTGCGAGGACAGTTACGTTGCAGGATAAAACCAATAGATATTCCTGTGTTAACAATTCTACTCTGTCTCTCAGTAGGCATGAGGCTAGCTGCAGAAAGAGGAACAGTCCTTCAGTTAGTTTTTACAACTTGACTTTAAAATAAGACAGTTGCATATATGTAGGGCGATACAATGGATGTAAAATGTCACTTCTCGCTACAGTGAGTTTGTCTAAATGGGGACATTGAGAAGCATTAAAGTATAAACTAACTACGTGGGTGTGTAGTTGATGAATATAAATCAGTAGGTTAATCCTCGGGTAGGTATGCTCTTTCAAATGAAAAGTTTGCTGTAACTTAGTCGTCCTACACACACGGACCTCACGCCTACAGATGATTCACTTGCTATTTCTGGAGAGTTCGTGCGTAGACTTGGCTTGACATAAGTCCAAACTGGTGTAAATTACAATACGTGTAAGAGGAAAGGTGATACAGTTCAACCTGTGTCTTAACTTGACCCAAACCTTTGTCTGTCCCACGTTGTGTTGCACAGAATCAGGACTAGAATATGTTTAGGGAGCTGCTGCATTTATACAGGCATTTTCATTGCCTGGCTGCTGGCTTTTCAGGTAAACAGAGTCTGCTGGAGTGAAGGGGAGCCTGCAGTGATGTCCTTTGGCGCTGATATACTTAAGGGAGGCAAGGCCTGAAATTTCTTTGTGGGGTGATAGAGTAGGTGTATGTACCCTCAGTAAGCACAGGGGAGATTAAAGGATGGAAACTTTTCTTTGGGAGTAGGAAACCCACGTTTAATTGAACTGGAGCTCCTTGGTACCTGACAAACGTGGAAAATACCTCCAGCCATGTATTAGCTTTCCTTTACTGCATGCTTTGTTATTTTGGGGTTTTTTGACTGTTAGTTTCAAAACTTAGTAGCACTTTAAATATGAAATTTGATAGCAAAGAATGATGATAAAGTGAGGGGGAACATGCAAAGCAGAAATAAATAACGGTCATATTTAATCACATTAATTGGCAGCAGGCTACACGCTGTTATGCACACAGAAAAGTCACTCTTACAGATCTTTAAAATAGGCTCTTGCTGGAGTGCAGGTTTTTTTAGTGGAATTAAGCTCACCATGTGAAAGATCCTCCGCAGCAGTTAGAAAGATTTATCTCTGGGACTGCATGGCACACCAACCTTATGAGGATGTGAGCGTGCGTAAAAATCTTTCAAGTTCTCACTGGAAAGCTTTACAGAGGAAAGCTTGCTTTGAAGGGGGAATTTATAGGTGGAATCAGAGGCTGTCCAGAAGCCGAAAAAGAAGTGTGTGCTGAGAAAGTGGTACTGGAGAAGCTGCAACAGTGGCCGAGGGAAACATTTCATGGGTTTTCTAGAGAGGTGGTGTATGATGGAGTAAAGATAGTATCCAAATGGAAGTGACGCTGAGTGGATTTCATCTTCAAGAGCTTGCACAGTGTTTTAAGGCTTTCTGTGTCCTTCTCGTTACATAAAGAGCAGCCTCAGCGAAAGGCTCTTAGATGTCCCCAGTTAAGTACGTTTTTTTTTAAACTCCTCTACGCTGTTAGGCAACAGTGAAGACCGAAAGTGCAAGTTTGATTTCTGTTACAAATCCTTTGATGGAAAATTTGTATTTGCTCACCAAAAAGGACTGCCACAAAGCAGGGGAAAGTTTTATTTGCATAACCAGCAAGAGAGAGTGGTGAGCATTTGCACGCGCTCTCTCTCTTCCTCTAAATAGATTTAATGCTGTAAAAATATAATAAGTTATGGAAATCCAAAGACTTTCTTTGGTCCAGAAATCTTTTTAATTATCTGCAATCCTGTATAGAACCATCAGAAAAGAAATTAGTATTCAGGAAGTTATGTCTGGTGAAGGAGGAGTGCTGAATTTGTGTGCTCTGCAGCTTCCTTAGAAAGAGGAGCTACCTAATGGCAAAATGCAAAGTTAAATTCACTCTGGGTATCGGTGGTCATTTATACGTAGGTGAATTTTGCCTTACATCTCCCTCTTTCTCAGGAGGTACGTGCCTTTAATCACGTGGTTCTGATTTTCTCTTGCTTACTTTCATGAAAATACAGCGATTTGTGATTTTTCTCCTCACTTATGTTTATTTCTGCTTTCATTTGTTGTTGGGTTTTTTTGGTCTTAGCTAATTATGATTTTTCTACAGACTTAATTTTTTATGTACACATTTTCCAAGAGAGAAAGCGTTGTTCCAAAAGACCTTTGTGTAAAAAGTCCTGGACTCTTCTTCAGCGCTTTCTATTTTTAAGCAGGCGTCATTTCTGCTTAAGAAAGAAAGCAAATAACTCTCCTGGCTGGTACGGCAGTGCTTTCACTGTACAATTTAGTGTCCATCGTACAAGGAGTAAGGGTAGCAATGATGGCTGTGTGTGTGCAGAGAGGTTGAGATACCTCATCCTGTTCCGTGCACCTTTAAGGGAGTGTTTCATGGTTTTCTATTCCAGGGGCTCTGCACAGGGCAAGGATCTCTTTTTCTTTTATAAAACAACTTTTTGGAAGATAGTTCCTTTTTTTATTTGTTTTGCAAACATTCTTAATTTGCTTATGATCACTTTCTAATTTCTGTTTTCAGAGAAGAGCACTAAATGTAAGCCGTTTTAAGTATAGGATATCAAGACTAGTGGGAGTAGCAGGACTAGTAGTAGGACTAGTCAAGGCGCTCGGTACATGTACAGGAGTGACACGGTTAAATCTCTCCTCACTGCTCTGAAAAAAGCACATCGTGATGTTGTATTTAATGACTCTGTATGTGATGAATGGTGCCATAAAGCTCTCTGTTGTGGTGAATTGCTTGACAACACTGAAATTAGGAGATATACTTTATTATCTAATGTCTGCCTGAACACATAAAATAAAAAATGAATAAAACTGAGGGGGGAATCAGTGTTATCTGATACATGAATATTTATAGAGATATTTTCAGTGAACAATTAATTTTGCAGACTTCTAAGCTAGAGGATTAATCCCTGGCTTGAACAGTTTGCCTTCCTATGATTGTTTTATTTTTGAACCATATTTTTATTTTTAAACTGTCAGGTGAGATGCTAAAATCCAATGGCATTTGAGGGTCTGTGTGAGCCATGAATGCTGAATATTTTCTGTCTGACGACTCCAGACGGACAAGCACTTCCCTGATTCCCCGATACTCAGCATGTCTTGGAGCAAGTCGATGTGAATGTTGTGCTTCATGCATTATTACATGCCTGGCTTAGCCCTGCTCACTGACCTGGTCTTTCTCTCTCCCTCTTTTCTCCACCCCCTCCCCTTGGTGTAGCTTTCGCTCCCGGAGGAACAGAATGAAGTAACGAGAAACGGCTGTGAATCCAAGGAACTGGTCTATCTTGTACAGATCTCTTGTCAGGTAAATGCCACGTTTTCTCCCCCCACCTCGTTTTGCAGACTGTATTGCATTATGTTTGGCAACACAGCCTCGTAATATTTGGATACGACACTTTTCTGCGGCATGCGTGGTTTTTCCACTTCTTCACTAGCTCAGTCCTCGAAAGGATGCTGTCTGTGGTACTGCGACCGGCTAATTTTAAGAAAAGAAAAGGAGCATCGAGGGGAGAAAAGGAGTCTGTTAAGCAAATAATCCTCGCTACAGTTTGTGCAGAGCTGCACCATGATTAGCCTAGAGACACAAGCGTGCATGCTTACACTATGCATACGTACGCCTGTCGGTTGTGGGGGGAGTGCGCATCGACACACGGACACACCAGCTACGTAAACAGAGGAAGTACATGAGGGAGACTGCCGGCCAGTATTTTTGTTGATCAAGGCGTGCTGCTGGCAGCCAGGAGATGGGGGATTCTTGATCTGTTCCCAGTTATGTCTGCGGACATCTGGTATGAAATTCTTTCCCTGCCTCTGCTACTGTGGTATCAAAATGATTTGGGCAGATAAATCTGCCGCTTTGTACCACCGATTCCCTGTCTGCTAATACGGGGACAGTGACTTTGTAAAATGCTACATAATAGGTTATCGTATTTTAATGTGTTGAATGAAATTGTTGTTTGTAGGAGACATATTGCATTGACAAATTCAATTGAGAGTTAATCCCTGCATTTGGTCATTTTTCTGGTCTTAACCTAGCAGTTCTTTTCATGATTCATCTCGGCACTTCTTGTCGTCCATCTTATCAATTTATGCTGAACATTAATGGGAATCGCTGTGGTGTCTGTCTTTCTTTTTAAAGCTCTTTATGTGATTCTGCTGACATTTCTCGGGTGCTAAAAGGAAGCATACGGAACAGGCACACCTGTGTTGCCTCCACGTGAATTGTGTGGGGTAGGGACGCATTTGCTGTCGGATTGTACCAGCATAGGGGCGTTAATGCACACAGAGACAGGTTGTGAATTTGCAGTGTACTCGCTCTTCTGCCCTGACTCTGTGTGCACGCTGGTGTAGCGTGTTCAGAGCGAGCTGAGGAGCAAAGCATCCTGCTCTGTTTTGAAGGTGGAGCTTGGCACAAGCTGAGCTACAGCAGTGTAGTTAGTGTAACAGAAACACCCAGAATAATTCCTCTCTGTTGTCAGCTCTTAACGGTGCAAGTACACACATGCACAATGGACATATACATGTATATATAAATAGTGCTCTTGGGAGAGGGAAGAGAGGCTGGAAGTGAACATCTCTTAAAACTGCCTGTGTTTGGGCATTTTGCTAGTACTGTTCTAACCCAGCTGTAGCCAGTTTCATACAAAATACTCACTTTTCAGAAAAGCAATCCAAGCTAACAAGCAGCACTGCAAAATTTAATGGTGGACACATGTCTGTGTCCCAGCCGAGAGCAGTACAGTGACGGAGAGTGAGATTTTTCAGGGGACTTGAGGAAATTGGAATTTCAATACGTTTTGAGTCCTCACGTTTGGGACTGCATTTCCAGTGCTTAATGCAGAGGTGAACCTTGTATTCTTCCCTATTTCAGGTGGGCCTATAGAAATGCCAATATTTTATAGAACAGTTTTTCTCTAACCCTGAAGCATACCACTTCTGATCTTTCTACCTACCTTACTGCCATCTCTAAAGATCAACAGGACACCTTCGGGTATAATTGTGTCCTTAAACCCTGCAGAATATGTTCGTGCAGGAGCAAGCCCCAGAAGTGGCAAATAGGCAGTGCATAGCGTGCAAGGCCATGATGGTGCACTGATCAAAGCGAGCCCAGCTGTCCAGCACCTTGTCTGACACTTCTGTCAGCCTCTCGGATGCTTTGCAGGGATGCTTCTGAGAATACAGTGCAGAGGTTTGATTTGCGTGGGGACAATGTGGTGAATTCTGTGCCCTGGCTGAAGGAAGATGCTACAGCAAGACTTAACTGAGCTGCTGTCCAGTAGATCCAGAGGCTGTGAACCATGCCCAACTGCTGAGAAGTTCTGTTACCTTCTTTTTCAGTTACTAAACTAAAATGAAAGCACTGGGAGACGGCCTTATCACTTTAAAGCATAGGCATAGAACCAGTCACCTTTTCCTCCCCCCCCCCCCCTTTTTTTTTTTAAGTAATCCTTCTAGCTAGCTAGAATTGCTCCCCACCCCAATCTGTGATTCACCTCTCGCGTGTTAGTCTATGTCCCTGTCTCTCAAATACTTACAAAGCTGAGAAACTTGTGGCATCTGGATTCAATGAACAGAAAGGCATGGAAGGAGCTGCATAGCTGAGCATCATCATTTCTACCGTGGAGATACTTCACCCCTGACATCTCATGGCCTCTCCTAATGTCCAGGGAAAGATTCCATTCTGTCACGCGTTGGATACCAGCGGTGTCTGGATGGGTTTGGCTCCACATTAGAATTGAATGGGAGGTGTGAAATAGCGCATGGAATGATAGCGCAGCGGGGAGAGATTTTGGCAGGATGCATCTGTATCGGGCCAAAATATTGAAGAAGGGCGAAAAAAAGCCTGTAAAACAAATTTCACTTTGCTCGCCTTTTGGATATGCTACTAGGCTTAGTGTTTAGCCTACTGCAGCAGCTTGCGAAAATCTCCTTGATTTCTCAGATGGACACAGAGGCAACGAAGTCTGCTAATTAAGCCTAAACCCATATAAATGTAAAAGCTTTAAGGTATTTGTGATTTATTGCAAAAACAGGTAGCAGGGGGAAGAGCAAGGGCATTTGGCCATCCTGGCAATTTTAGATTATGGACCTTAGAGAAGTAAGCTAAAAACCTAGCTTTGGGGTTGAATGCATTGTACTGCTGTGCCTTGCCTGGTTTGGACTGTGCAGATACAATCTGTGTGTTGTGTGGTCCATAAAAAGACATTTATTTTGTCATTTCACTCTGTAGCAGACAACAAAACCAAAGCTTTTGAACATTAGACTTTTAAAACTTCCAGCTCAGTCTTAGCTGTGTTTGGCAGACTGCGGTTCGGCATTTACACTAAGGAAATTCTATCCCGCTCTTTCCCATCTGTAAGTATAATTTTAGTGGTGTAAAGAGAATTATTGTTTGATGCCTGTTTTGCAAAAGCTTCCCAGATAAGGTTTGAAAAAAATTTTTTTGGAGTTGTATTTGTGACACATTGCTGCAAGACAGCTTGTGAAATACAAGCTTTGTGTGAGGTTCAGAGGGGGGTTTTTTCAGTCTCTATTCAGCTCTTCTTCTACTTAGAGACCTCAAAAAATTAATCCAGTTTATTAGCTCTTAAGAAGAAGTGGGAAGATATAGAGAGCTGTTCCAAGTGTTTCTGATAGCTTTCCAAGTGGAAAGATAGGATTCTTCTTTTGATTTCTTTGAACAAACTTAAACATGAAAACTAGCAAATGACAAAGGTAGGGTTTTAAATCTTATTGGAAAGAGCTGATGATGGGGGGGGTTGGGTTTGTTTTGTTTTTTAGAGCAACGTAGGTGGATTTTCCTCTTTTCCAAGTAAGATTGCACTGTTTAACTTTCACTCATTTCTAGAAGATTGCTTTCTGGACACGTACAGTTACTGCTGTTGCAAGATTGCTATTATTAAAACAAATGTAAACAAAATCCCTTTCTATGGTAAAAGAAGGGACGGATGGATGGATGGAAAGAAGCCTTTTTTAAACAATCAACAAATGCTTGAAATCTGAGGAAAGATTTTTGGGAAAAGGAATAATGTTTTGAGTTTGCACTTTCCCAGAGTGCAGACAGTATGCCACGTGCATTTTTGCTAGGGAGGAAAACGTCTCTCAGGAATGTTAGAGGCTGTTTTTTGTGTAGGAAACAGAGAAGGAGAAAATCCTGGGAGGGGTGGTGTGAGGACTGTAGCTGTGAACCTCTGAACTCTGTAGACAGTAATTGCAATTAACAGTAAGCGTGGTCCTTCAAGGACCGCAGGGAATGTCCGAGGCCTTTACGAGTTTATGCTGTACCTGTAGGCTGTGAAGGTCTATTGACAGCGTTTGCAATCCTTGCTAAGTTCCGCGGGGATAAGCAAAGAATTTACAAGGTCTGCAACACATTTAAAAGGGGTTACTATGTGTGCTGAGAGTAAATCAAGAGAAGTAAGAGCCTGCAAAAAGGTTGAAAGAGGCTAATCCATCCAGCGTGTCTTGTCAAGTTGTAAAGCAGGCTGAAAATACGCCTTTTTAATGTTTTTGGATTTGTTTGTGTGACATTACAGCAGCAACTACCTGCATATGTATTTAAGTATTACAACGTAAGAATGGCCAATCTAAGCTTTTGTTCTGAAAAAGGAAAGAAAAATAAAAAGCATGCAGTACTAATTACATTGTGAGATTTGCAGTATTTCAACGCTTCAAACGTAATTTTTTGTGAAATTTTGAATGGCAAGGAAAGAACAAGAGACTGGCTGTGAAAATGTTGGAGTTCTAAGGGAGACCTTAAACTCTAGCCGTCTCTTGTGGTTTTTAGTGTTCATTTTCGTTATCACAGGTAGATTGTTGAAACAGAAGTGACAGGCAGTAGAAACCAGAAATGACAGACCCTGCAAGCATGACTGATTTTTAAAAAAATCTTAGGACTAGATCTCATGATAGTCCCTTAAACACGGACTGACTGTTGTGATCTCAGAACAGAGCCGCACTACCTTGTCCGCTTCCTGCTCTTCATGGGATAAAGCCAACGTCCTGCAAAGGAAGGCTCTTTCTGCTGCAACTTAGGTAGATTTCTAAGGCTATTCTCAAAGCAGGAAGGCTCTCGTGGTCCAAGCATGAGTTGTCTCCATTTTTCTGCTCACATTTGCAGACCCCACACTGGCAGTAAGTTGAGCCACGAGGCTTTGTTGTACAGGATGCACGGTACTTTGCCCTGTTCCTGCTTTTTTGTTCAAGGCAACCATTGCCTGTCTGTGCTGTGTTCATTTTGATTGATAGAATAAGGTCTCTGATGTACTAGATGAAGGCATTTACGCAAATCTGTGCCACTTGTATCTCCCAGCTCTGCCTCGCAGGAGATTCGAGCTTGGCATCTTCTGTTTCAAGAACAGTGTTTGCAAAACTCTGAAGGCAACCCTATCCAGCGCTCCATGGCTGGAAGCGTGGTTGCAATAATAAGTGCTTCAAGGGCAGTGGTGAGAATGCCAGGAAAAAATGGGATCCAAGTAGGAAGAACAGACAGGGCTCCCCATCCTGGGTGGTTTGTGGGGAGAGGAGAGTGGAATATATTTTCACAGAAGCAAATGTCTTACTCAGACTACTAGCGTCTAAAGTATGGTTTGCTGGTGCTGTCTGCCTGTGATAGTCCATACTAAAAACCGCAAATTGCTTGCAGTAGGACTTTTGAGTCAAACATTCAAAAACCTTTTGTATGATTGTTTTTTGTCTTAAAGGCTTGTTCTTTAATATGTCAATAGTTTGGTCTTGTGTGATTGAAGCTCAAACACCTAGAGAACAGTTACTGAGTAAG
The DNA here is from genome assembly GCF_035582795.1 of Mycteria americana. Taxonomy (NCBI): domain Eukaryota; kingdom Metazoa; phylum Chordata; class Aves; order Ciconiiformes; family Ciconiidae; genus Mycteria; species Mycteria americana. The sequence goes on from NC_134383.1 coordinate 7,077,433, forward strand.
TGCTACTAACATTCTTCCTTGTGAAAAGCTACAGTTCTTTAAACAGGTGACTCTAAGGGCTAAATTCTAACACATATATATACTTGTGTGTGGTTTATATACCTATAAAAAAGAGGAAAGCTGGTCTCATCTTTGTTAATGGGATATATCTATGTGGAGCATCTGAGCTGGATCCTACCCAATGCAAAATCTGTTTTCAGAATATGTGTTAACCTGCTTCTCCTTTCTTAACATAGAATTTTCTGCCTTTGTTATTTAAAGAAGATTTTGCTAAACAAGAGCAGTTACTGTGTCCTTTTATTGAATCATAAATTCAGATAAAGTTTCACATTATGCCTATTGCAGTCTGGCTGCAGTCTCCTGCCCCTGCCTCTTCCACCTGAGGTCTAGTATCCATGTAGCTGCTGGATGAGTCCTACCAAGCATGAAAACCAAATCCACCCCATGGGTGGTGGAATACTTCAGTGGTGGTGGCAGCTAAACTGAAGCAGGTGTAAAATGAACATGCACTGGACTGCAAGGGTACGCTCTGATTTCACAGCATGCTAGCTGCCTTGTACAAACTGCGTATAGGGACCCCTCGGTATGTCTTAAAGCTTTGTCTGCTCAGAAAGGCTCAGGAAAGTTACTCTGGTTTAAACTGCATTAAAATGCTGGTCACCGTCATGGCCTTTCCCCCCTAGCTTGTTTTCTGTACTTCTTTTCTGACACTTGGTACCGCTTGCCTGAAGATGACTGCCACAAAATGCCTAGAGAAATGTAACTTCCACCAACAAGTTTGCCCATGAAAGTTAGGTACCTCGCATGTTTGCAAGTGTTTGAAAATCCCTGTGGTGCTACTGGATATTTATTTGTAAGTCCCTCAAAACTTTTTAAAACCTGACCATAGGCCTTTATGGATTGAATATTTTTAGCCTATCCTTCCAGATGTTCACCAATGTTGGAACCTCTATCCTAAGCATTTCTCGAGTGAGGAGGGCTGTTTTACGTTAGTCAAAAGAAAGCAACTAAAAGCCTTGTTTCCACAATGCTAATCCATCACTTGATCTTCTGTGCTTGAATGGTTGCTCTTAGGTCATATACTACATGCCTTCTGCTCTCAACAGCGATAAATAAAAATGAAGTGACACTAGTAATGTGGATTAATAAAGAATGTATGAAGCTGGCAAGCAGCCTGACAAATGCTGTTGGGCTGTGTTCAGCTCAGGCGATGCCAAAGCGCTGCCAAGGTGTAGCGTCTTTGAAAAACTTGGGTCTGCTCCAGGCTTTTTGAAAGTAAACTAGCATCTGTAGGCAAGAGAGAAGGTATTGAATTGCATTAGAAGCCTTTAAGAACTGCATAATTAACATCTATTACTCTGTAGCTCTTATCATAAGGATAAGATTCATTCATTAATGAGGATAATAATCATTAAGGACAAGGATACGACTGACTGTTTTCTGGAGCTTTGCCGCAGAACGCTGATTTGGGTAGGGCAGCACTCAACATCAAACAGGATTAACACTGTCGTGTGCTGTGTCCTTTCCCTTTTTTAAAAGCATATTGCACCGTGCCCTCTGTTCATCATGGGGTTTGTATGTAGCTCTGTGATCGTTAATTCTCACATGTTTGGACATGTAACAATGGAAGTAGCAGTTTTGACGTAAAGAGGATTTTTGTCCTGTTGTCTTTGCTACCTTCTATTCCAAAGCGTACGATCAGGCAGTCGGTGGCATGTCTGCACCGGGATCTAGGAGATGCAGCAGCAGGAAGATTTCCAAGAGTTGTGCCATTTGCTTGCTTTGGCCGTTTGCAGTGTATTTGTGCTCTTTGGGACTATGCAATGGAAGTACAGAAGTTAGCTGTTGTCTTCTGTGCTGCGCAGGAGGATGTAATGAATCCAGGAGCAGCGTTGCACTGACCTACAGCGGCATTGGTGTGTCATCGGGGCTCTGGGGTTTCATTGCCCAGCTGATGGGACTTGTCCTTCACTGCATTCCCAGACACAGAGCAGATCCAGTACTCTTGTGGTTAAATCTATCCACTGGTAACAAGAGATGAAAAATGACTGGAGCTCTCAAACTTTGGTATTTCATTCCTCCGTTCATGGCGCTCTGATTTTTTCTCTATTTAAATATGTATTGTGAAGGAAAGGGGGTCAGCATGGTCCTTTCTTGTTCTTGACTCTGGATGCTTGAGACGCACTAACAGGGTTCTATCCATGCATGGATTTTGAATGGAATGATTTATTTCTTGAGCGACACTGCAGAGAGAAATGCTGTCATGGAACTGCTTGTGCTAACGCACATTCCTTCAGCAGGTGCAAACTGAGGTGCATTGCAAGCTGCCCCCTCAGTGTACCAAAGATAGGGGCTTGCTGTGCTCTGTGTTCATGGCTTCAACTATAAACTCTAGTGAAGGAACCGTCTGTGAGGTTATTTGAGGGTGGTTTTTACTGGGGAAAGAGAGTATCCGAAAATGATCACCACAAGTTAGCAGCCTACCAGTTCATCAGACTTGCATCGGGCTGAGCTGCTGTGCAGTTATTTGTGAAAGGGAATGGTGAGTGATATATGGCAACAGCCGCTTTCATGTGCGCTTCAGATGTTTTTCTGTGATGGAAACCTACCAGCTGAAGTGAGTGGTCAGTGTAGTCCAGGTCTAGGAAGGGATAATGAGCAAGAGGGAAAATTATTTCTCAGAATAAAATGCAATATCACATGAATATGCTGCCATGAAAGTTTTTTTAAGCAACAGAAGCTTTCACAATTATATGGTAGTTTGTTAATGTCGTGTCCTTTGGGCATTTTGCCTTCAGAAAGCAAGCTCTGAATTAGAGAGATCAATCTTCTCGTATCCAAATTGTATTCTACTTAGCTCTGAAGCAAAAGTGAAAATCACTGTTGAAATCTAAGAGGACAGGATAGTGATTATGGTTTCTTTCTGTAAGTGATGCATTTTGGCAGGGCTTCTGATTGTCATGTGGGGCTTTGCAGACAAGGCTGGGCCCGGCCACAAATTGAAGAGGACAGTTGGCTTTATTCTGAAGAGACATTGAATCCTGCCCCATAACTAAGCAAGTGTAAATGCATTACAGAGGAGCAGTTTGTCTACAATTTTACTTGTTTTACAACTTCTCCAAGAGCTGGGCTTGGTTCAAATCCAAAATAAGAGGAGGACTGTGGTGGATGTTCCTGTTTTTCTTAGCTGCCTTGATGTTTATTCCTTATAGAGAAGTTTAACACGCACGCATTTGTAATAGCAATATTAGGGTGCCTGTTTACTTGGGACAGTTGACAGCCCTTTGGGACAGATAGTCCAAAGCGGTTTCATCCAGCGTCATCCTCTGCAGGCTGCAAAGTTACTTTGATCAACAAGTAATGTTAGGTGGCTAAGCAACCATCAGGAGGAAGACAAGGTGCGCAGTTACGGTGCCTCAAACATGAAGGACTTGCATGTAGATAAAGTTCATAGGCTTTGGAAGAGCATCTACACTTCCAAACAACAGATTCGTTGGACATAAAATGTAGGACAAGCAGATTAGTAAAGAAGAAAAAGAAAAGGCACTCTCAAGGCACAGAAACTACAGCAAAATAAATAGGACGTGTGTAAAGATGCTTTAGCAGTATATAAAAAATGTGTCATTTTCATTGTTTGTAGCAAATTTTTAAAGTCCCTGAGCGAAGTGGCAAAACTCTCAATTTGGAAAGTTTTCAAAGGTTCTGTCCTACCAGTTGCACTGAGTGCACCTTGTTTAGTTGAACTCTGATATTCTAAAGAAAATTTGTAATTGAGTTGATCTGGTAATAAGAACACTGAAGTGTTAAATGCCGTTGTCTTCCTCAACGACTAGCGGCTTCCTCAACAACTAGAGGTGCTTTGCCCAGCTGGATTTATAACTGACTGTATATTAAACTAAAAATAAGTTTTGTTTTTGAGGAACTGGTGACAGAATTCTCAGGGGGAACATGATTAAGCTTGTTTCTTAAATCTTTGTATTCTTTGGGGCTTTCCTAGAGTTGCAGAGCAGGTTTGTGCCCCAGGTTTGCTCAAAGCCATCAAGCAGGCGTTTCTCGTCACCATGTGTTGTGTAACCTGTGATAAACTGACCTAGTTCAGCCAACGCCGAGGTCCCAACTGCTTGACCAAGATTTACACTTGAAGTGTGAAACAACTCAGAATCAGTTCATCGTAGACCTGCTGTGAATTCCTGAGTTCTCCGCTTCCTTGGCAGGGGCTGGTAGCCTCCAAACTTCAAAAGCTGCGAATGTGCAGACAGGCTGTGGGATGTAGACATTGAGAATAATCGCAAACCGGTATCGGTAGAGACTGTGGAGCAAGTTTGCAGTCAAGGGCTTGGGCTTTGACAGATAAGAAGGAACTGACTTGCAGTTTTTCTAATGATGCATTTTTTTAAGTGATTTGTGGTTCTAAAATACCGTATTTACTTCAAACTTTGTGGTTTACCTTTTTAAAAGACACCATTAGGGATAGTAGATATTAAAGACCGCCTGTCTTAAATGTTTCATCTCCTGGGTCTTGGCACCACTTTTCAGTGTTTCTTCTTAAAACTGATGCATGCAGCTGCCAAAAAAGCAGCTATTTTTCCATTTTGGCTACAGCTCCAGCTTTGTTAACAAAACTTCTCCAAAGCTGCTTCTGTTTCTTGTGCTTTCTAAATAACGTTCCACCCTTCTGCCCCCTTCCCTTGAGTTTTGGTCGGCTACATCTTTGACATACCTGCTTGCATAGCTTTTTCCTTGAAACGTTCATGTCTTTTCTCTCTGTAACCCTACCCAGAGGAGCAGGAGTAGGCAGAGATGTTCCCTCTGACAGCCTCTGATAAATTTGGGGGGGTGCAAGGGGCACGGACTGCCGGAGCGGCCAAGCTCCCACGTGTCCTTGGGAAAGAGCATCTCCGACTGCTGCTCTTGGAGGCAGAGTACGGGGATAGGTGGGCCGCTGGCCTGGCCCAGCAGGGCATTTCTTATCATCTGAGTGATATTTTATCAAATAACATCAAACATATATCTAACAAATCCTGATAACATTTTTTGCTTCATTCTGGGGTGTCAAGATAAATGGGTTTGTAAGGGAAGCAGTGTCAGATACAGCATTATTTAATTTATTTCATTTAAATTTATTTAATTTTAATTTATTTAATTTCTTCCGTGCTTCTAAGTTTCAGTTATTTTGTAAATGGTGTGATCGATGTGTGTCCTGGTGTGTAGCAACTGTAACTGGGGTTATGGGGTTTTTTTCCAAAGTTTCTTGGTTTTGGACCTACAAAATCTTTTCTTCCTGGCAATTAGTTTGAACAAAAACATGCTTATGTGCTTTGGTCACTTGGGGGGGAAAAAAAAAAAGAAGAAAAAAATCAGCTGTTTGCTTCAGTGATGTGCCCAAGAAATGAGACTTAGGAAAACTGAGATCTGTATCTGCCTAAGCTGCTGTTGCTGCAGCTAACCTCAGGCAAGTCATTTGGAAAGTTAGTTTTGTTTTGCTTTACTAACCTCAGGCAAGTAATTTTCAAAGGGTTTTTTTGTCTGGTTTGTTTGAAAGGATAGTGGTGCTTGCTTACTGTGATGAAACATTGTTTCTTCTCTGTGGTTAAGCGCTGAGTAGATGAGAGCACATTTGGGGCACAGGCTGAAGAGGGTGTTGTATTTAAATATGTTCAACGTCCATATAATCATTAATAAATACATATGCATTCACTCACTGCCTCGCTACCTGTAGGATGGTAGAATTTTAGTTCCCGTTACTTAGCAGTTGGTCTGCTAGTGGCTTTGAAGTATTTCCTTTGTGGCTGTAAGCTCATGTTGGGTTATTACTTTAATTTTCTGAAGTGTAGAAAAGCAGTCCCCCATGCTGTGGCCGCCCTCCCCTTCACCCCTGTGTCTCTCTGTGACCTGTTGCTCTTAGGGTATAATTCTACTAGAGAGATGATTGATACTGAATTGTTTAAATTATAACATGTCAGGAGAGCAGGGAATTTCATTCACGTGTTGAGAGTTGTAAATCCTGTTTCAAGTTCATTAGGTGTCTGCCTGCTTGCCGTTCAGAAATAGGCTTTCTTGTGGGGGGAAGGATGTTGTTACGATTTCAAATGCCGTACACTTGGTACGCTTGTGTTAGGTCGTCTTAATGTGCTCTTATTTCTCTGTACCTGTGCAAAACCAATTGCCACCAAAGCCTGAGCCAAATATTTCCCTGCTGTCTGGATGCTTCTGGCGAAGCTGCTCTTCTGAGTGATGGGGAAACCACTGGAAGGTCATGGCTTATTTCAGCTTAGCACTCAGAAAGCTGCATATACTTGATCGTGGTGACTTGCCAAAATTGGTCAGAACAAGCAGGAATAATACTGCTGTCATTCAGGCCAGGTCCTGGGCAGCCTTGCATTCCCACGAGTGTTTTTAGTGTTCCTATCTGTAATTGGAATCAGGGAGCACAAGGAAGTATAATTTTTAGAGGAGAAGAGCTGCGGTGGTTTCCATTAAAATATCTTTTTTCCTGCTGATTGCAATTAATTGATAATAAACTGATAATTAATGCTGAAAGAGATTAACTTCTTGTGTGGAATAAGGCTGTTAAGGATTCACCACATAAATATACTAAACTTTCTCTTCTGCCCTGCGGTCTGCCCCACGTACGCTCCCTTCACCTTGTGAGAGTTGGTCTCTCGTGTGTCCATTTCCTGTCATTCCAGGCGGAGCTCAGAAGTTTTCATGTTTCCATCATTTTCACCTTATTTAAAGCTGCCTCTTCCCCATATTTTATTTTCTTCTAAACATATGTGCAGCTGCTTGACAGCGGAATGGGTATCATGCTGCAAGCTGTGGCTGCTATCTTCTAAGCCAGGTCAACTCCAGAAGTGGACAGACGTCTCCTTGATGTGGCTGTTACTGTGCCGGGCGCTCATCTGTGCACTGCCCAGCTCTGCCAGCTGAAAGGGTCATGGGAGCAAGTGCTAATGTTTGATAAGTAAAATGTATGCATTCATCAATGGGGTTAAGCTACTGCAAATGTCTGCCAGCTTTAGGAAGAGCCATAATGTCAGCGTTCCCTGCCCTGTGGTGTGGGGAGGGAAGGAGTAAAGTCCTGTTGACAGGTAATACCAGGAGCAATGAAAGCGAGCATCCGTCCGTGGCCTCAAGGTGAGGCCTGGAAGCGTGCTAGCCAAAAAGCCTTACACTGCTGAGCGCACGCTTTCATGCAGAAATAAAGTAGCTTTATGTTGCCTTAGTGCAAACTCCCTTTAAGTTTTAAAGATTTATAATTTCCTTCAAGTTATAATAATACACCAGAAGTCATAAAATCATCCAGGACATTTTGATAAACAGACTTAAGCTTAGATAAAGCCACCTATGGCACCAGCTAAAACCACTTCCTGGGTAAACTCTTAAGTGATGGATTTTATCAGTCTTGTTGTCTGTTTTGACTAAATTTCTAAGCCATTTTCCAGTGTGACTTGTAATAGAGAAAGGGCTAAAGGGTCATGCTGGAATAACATACAGAACACAAGACCCAGACAGCTGTAAAAGTCACCCACATGGCAGAGTTAAACTCTACTGGTGGATGCTGGCATTTTTCCAGCTATTTAATACACGGTGTTTTCTTACTATAGGGTCAAACTGCAGTGCCTTTTGCCGTATACTTTCATCTCATTTTCTGGTCTCGATCTCCATGTGGACTGGTAAAGTTCATGAGAGCATCCATGTGATTTCTCTCAGGAAATAAGCATTTGAACCAGAAAAGAAAGGTCTGTCCCTGGCTTAAGATAAATAAATCTTAGGTGCTACAGAGAAAACATACTCAGACCGTGGGACGGGAAAGTTGTGCGTGCTGGAACTCAATAGTACCGTGTCTGGCTTGAAGAGGCATTGATGGACAAAAAGGAGTCCTATCTGCACAGCTGTAGACAGATTCAGCTGGAAGCATAGTCTTTTACAAAGTGGGGAGAGGAGATCTGTAAATCTTTATTATAAAAACTGAGGCCAGTTTTTAAACTTGTGCATATCTGTTTTCTAACTGAATTGTATCACAAATATTGACACAGATGAACCTATCTGCTTCTCGTGTGTTAGCTGGATGCCTCAAATTAAGCCATTGACAAGAGGGGAAGAATTGCTTCTTGCCAGATCCCAAGTGAAAACAGTTAAGTCCACATAAAAATATTCCTGTATGGAACTGGCCTTGAGCTTATGGGAGCCCCTCTCAGAAATGAGTCAGGTTTTCGTACTGGTCAGTTGAAGGGCATGAGAGATGATGGATCAAAGGTGGTGGGGGTTTTTAACTATGAGAATGAAAATGCCAAGGGTGTTTTAAAATACCCTCCTCTTAAATTTGCTTTCCCCAGTCCAACAGTAACCAAGCGGTACTGCAGTATGCGATGTCTTTCTGTTAGTAATGAAACGAACCATCGCTGAGCTGCCACTGTCATGCTGTGCGTTGGGCTTGGGAAGGAAGGGAGCAGGGAACGAGACTGCTGCTCACTCGGAGGATCACCAAAGGAGCTGTGCTTACGGGAGTACGTAAACTTCTCCTGCCTATGGCTGCCTGTCATCCTCCTTGGGCCGTTTGACCAGCAGAGCTAAAAATATTGCTTGTGGAGCTGGGGTTCTGAATCCTTGTCCCTCTGAATCTTGTCTTGTGCGATGTGAAGCCTGGCTAGCTTTTTATGATCTGCAATCTCTTGGTGTAATGGTTTTGCTAATGGAAGGTTCAAATCTCTGGCTCAGTGGAAATTAAATCATCAGTTCGGTAATCGCTGATCATTTTTTTTTTAGCATGACATTTCTTCTTGCTTTGATAATAGGAAAAAAATAAGCAGCTCTGTGCAGCGTGCTGAAATCTCACCAGTCTTTCATCATACATTTAATCCTACACAGCATGCAAGAGTAAGGGAGAACAGATCAAACTGTAATAAGAGTAGGAATGAGCCCAGATTTTCCATTTTGTGAGGAGATCCATAATTGTCATGATGCTTTTCATTGTGAACATTTCTGTAAAATGAAATTCAAAAAAATATTTTGATTTTGTTCAAGAGGGATTTTTTTTTTTTTTAAGTCAGTGGTCAATTTTTCCTTTTAAAGATCGTGAAACTGTGTTATGGCATTATTGAAATCTTCATTTGAGACTTGATTTTTTATTTTTATGAAATTTGTCATACCCAGGTTTGTAATTGAAGATCTGAATCTGGGAAGTCACTTGACTGTGTGCTTAACTTCACCTCTATTCTTATGTCCCGTTGACATTAATGGGATTTAAGCATGTGCTTCTCTAAATCAGGACCATCAATAATTAAAGAATAGAAAATTAATTATTGAATTGGAAAATTAGAGGGTGATCAAAAATGTATTTAAGCAACAATTTCTGGAAATTATTAAGAATGTGAAGAAGGCATCTTTGCCTTATGGATATTATGTGCCCGAAGCACCAGTGGTGTTTAGCTTTGCTATAAAACACAGTGGACAACATGAGACCAACTTAACAGTCACTTACTTGTTTCTACTATTTTATTAACCTCTAAATTAAAAAAAGAACCCTTTTGCAAAACCCTTTTGGCACTTCAGGATTTGCAGGAAATGGGAGGAAGATGTACAATTTTTATATTGATATAGCGAAACGTTGTATCTTTGATACTGCATGAGGTCACTGTTGTTTCTGCTGCTTTGGCTGTGCAACTGTGGGAGTCTAGCTGAGAGAATTTAGACATTACTTTCTTGTGATTTGTACTGGAGATCTGAGGGGAAGCACTAAATGTTGTCCAGTTCCTTCCTCGATTGCTGCAATGATTCTTTCCTGTAAAGTTAATTGCACCCCTTGTAAATATGGCTGTCTTATTTTTGCTTAAAAATTTGTCACTCAGGCTCCACATCTGCAAAAGCTTGGCTTAGTACAACTTTTAGAACAACCTAAAGCATGTATGCTTTTTGAATTTAGTTATAGCAGACTTAAAACTGTAGGGTATTAGGAAATACTCACATTTAGGGTGTTGGGATAACTTTCTCCTGGGTGGAAATTTGTATTCTTGCTCCTGAAACTGCCTTCTGTAGCAACACATCATATGCACAGTCATTCTGAACGTGATTGAAGAACGGGCAGCCCCGTTCCCACAAGTATCCTGCAATCCTTTTGCACCAAGAGCCTGAAATCCGGGGCTGCGATCGCAGGCGTTGGGCTGACTTACCTAGGAATGGTGATAGTGGGTCTGGCCTCCAGGCGTGCGCACCAGCCCTCTTAAGGAGGTTGCTGCTGCTTCCGCAGGGATAGCTTGGCTGGTTGCTTAGCAGCTGCCGAACTGCTGCAGTTTTAAGGTACGGGAGCGGTGGTTCTGGGTTACCTTTCTGCACCGCGCTCGGCCTGTGCCGCCTCGGTGCTTGCTCCACGAGTTGTTGTGCAGCGCAGGAAGAACCTCCCAGAGAGACGGTGGGGCAAGAAGCACCGCTGCTGTCGTGAGGTAAGCTGTCCCGCCTCATTAATCAACTTCCTTGCTAGCTATTAGTAGCCTCGTTACTGTGATCGTGTAGAATGGGTTTCATCAGAAGCCAAGAGACCGCTGTCCGTATGGTCCGTTCTCCACAGCTGATCCTGCACACCCTGTCGCATGGACCAGTAGTTTGCTGACCCCAACTACTCCTCTCTTGTAAATTTAACTCTTACTGTCTTAATTCATGATAAAAAGAGACTGCAAATCTACAGTCCAACATTTAAATGTAAAATATCATAGAATTCATGACAGATTTATGATCATTTGACAGATAGGTTTGTTATTTGCGTGGGTAGTGTACGAGATCGTATTGAAATGTCCTGTTAAGTGCAGTGGGCAGAAGCAAATAAAAGATTGCAGCGATTTCTCGGTCTGTTGTTTCTTACATTGGTGACTAAACCTTGCTCAGCTGAAGGTCATACTGGCAACTTACCGAGACAGCAAGAACCACTTAATTGCAAAAGACGGAGAAATTGGAAAGGCTGTCATCTTTTTGAAGATAATTAGACTTGCACTCCTGTTTTTGTTTTTCTCCTTTAGACAAAAAGTAAAATGATATAACTTAGGGAAATTACAAAGCATTTATGTCCTGTGTAGATACCCTCTTTGTAGGCTTGTGAAATATGGGCGATTTCTTGCGACGTGAAAGCAGAGTTTATGTACACTGTCTGGAGTTGTCTTAAATAAATTTAACAGAAAATAGCTAGTACGCCGGATTATATGTTTTACGTTTACAATTGCCTTGCAAGCTTTGGATATTAAGAGAAAAATGATGCTTATAACTACTGATAAACAAATAAATATAGCAGAATTGTGTTTGGGAAGTCGGAGTAGGCCATGCTTTTTTGTAGCCCAGGTGGAGAGGGCATCAGGTCCAGAACTCCACCAGGTGTAGTACGGCAGATCTGGGATCACGCTTTACAGCTACTTTCCCCGTGGAAAACTGGAACGATGCCGTGTCCCCTCTTATACCACGCATTTCCCTGCTTTCTGTACTGGTTGCCAGGCATCCCTTTGTCGCTTTTAATCCTTGGCCCTGCCTTGGAGTGGCCGCGTAACCTGGAGCAATCTAATTCCTTCCTCTGGCATCTTCTTCTGTGTCCTTGCGCCGCTAGCATTGCTATGCCGTAGGAGCACCTGGACTTGTACGGCGTGACTAACATCTCTTGCGTGCTTTGTTGTTTTTCTCATCCTTTCCCTAGGAAGACAGCTGCCTGTGGAGTGTGAAGCAGAGTGTGTAATGCTGATAGAGATTTTTTTTTTTCTTTTTAAATATGGCCGTACTGTTGGTTTTAGGAAAGAAAGACTGAAAAAGCTCTTTGCGCTTGAAATAGAAGTTGGGGAAGCTTTGTGGAGGTCCATGGTCACTCAGTCAGTGTCCGCATCTGTAAAACAGGAATAGTCTCATTTTAGGGGCTGCATGGGAGTGCTGAGAGGATTAATGACTGTTCATGAAGTGCTTTGACCTGTAAACTGCTGCATTATTACAAGATTTTTTTATTGATCATAATAGGCCATGAAGCATTTAGAAGTAGTCATTAGCTATTAAAAGCTTCACAAAGCAAATTATGCTGTGCTGCTGTGGTTCCTTCCTTGTCCCCTGAAGCAGTATGTATCTTGTCAATATTTTAATTGGGGAAATGATACGCACTCAGGAGTAACTCTTCAGCTAGTGTTTTTCATCAAGGATTGGGTTTTTTTAATTCAGCTGAAGATTTGCCTGGGGCGTCTGACAGAAATTTTGCAAGCTTCAATTCTGCCTTCAGATCCCTGATTGTATATTCTTCTATCTATGTAGAATCTAATTTCACGCTATTTATACAACCATTTTGTAATTTACCTTTGTGCAAAGACACCTTGTGTATGAAAATGCTACAAAATCCTTGTAAGCCAGGTGGAAGTTAAAAGATTTGGATAGGCCTCATAATGCTGGGCCACATCCAAACCCACGGTTAAATAATTAAACCAGGAACACTAACAGCTGGTTTGAGCATGAATGGCTGTCTACAAATTAAAACATGAAAATACTACTAAGGCACTTTCATCACTTTGAAATGTTTTGAGAAGAAAGACGGCCAGATCTGTCTGCTACTTCTGCACAAATTTTCATTTTCTTCATCTAACCCGACTTGGTGAGGAGCTTATAAAAGTGTGATTCTCTTTGCTCTTTATGCAGGGGAGGAGCTGGATCGTGAAGCGGAGTTATGAAGATTTCAGAGTACTGGATAAGCATCTTCACCTATGTATTTATGACCGGCGCTTCTCCCAGCTCTCAGAGCTTCCCCGCTCCGATGCCCTGAAGGACAGTCCGGAGGTAAATTACCAGCTCTGTAAACATGTAAAGCACAGTCACCAAAGGGGCTGGAAGGTATTTTCAAGTATGTATTTTCAACAAGGCGGTTTTAATGTGGCCTGGGTTAGATTTGGAAATTGATTACTGGTAATAAGACCACTATGTCTTTTCTACCCTTAATTTCAATGATCCAAAGGGAAATGCCCTGCAAATTCATATGAATTAATGTGCTGCTAAATGTGGAATGGTTATTGAGAGTGTCAAGTTAGTACCTGTGAGTTCCTTAGATAAGAATTTTGTTATGTCTTTGGAAACTTTTTCAGTGATATGGGTATTTCCTGACTTAATGTTAGCAACTTAACATTCCTAGGAGCTCATGCTGTTCTAGGGCTGCAGCACTGCAAGAGTAATACTATTTGAAATGCTAGACTTATATTTATAACCTGAAAATTACTGAAGCTGTTTTTTAAGAGCATTTGCATTAGTGCATTATTTAAATGCTCTTTAAAAAGCTTACAGAGTGGCTTTTTTCCTAAATGAATAAGAGGTATTTTTTACTTCTTGACTTACTGTCTTCTCCTGGAATATGGGAGCTGGCATTCCTTCAGCTTTTTGCCTGCTGATAATTTAGAGATTTATTCATGTCCAAAATAATCTTCTGAAAAGTAGCAGGTGCATCTTGACTGCATCATTTTAGAAGATGTGGAGAGGGAGGCAATGTAATGCGTGGCCACAGAGGTTATCTGGGCCAGTAGAGCATAACAGAACTGTTCGGCCTCAGTCTGTCTGTGGGAAGAGCATGTATCACGCTGACGGACGGTGCCCCTTGCTTCATTTCACAGGTCACTTATCTCTGGGACCTGTAGTTGTATGTTTGCCCCCTACCATCGAGCACAAGTACGGAAAAATCTTGACATGCTGTGTCGGAAGGCAAATGTTGCCTGCCCAGGAGATGTGTATCTGAAAAGAGAGATGAGGAAATTGAAGCCATTCCAAGCATTCAAAGAAGAATCCATGCAGGAACGATAAATCAGAATCTGTGTTCTTTCAGTGCTGAGCGGGCGAGGATTGATTGCTTTTGAGCAACACACAATGCCTGAAATCAGTACCCCACTGAAGTCTACAGGGCTTTTGCCATTGAATGTAGGAAGTTGATAATGCAGTCCCATTGCTCATCAGAGAATCTGATTTATTAGTTGCTTTGGTTTAATGCAGGCTATTTCTGAAGAGAATTTAAAGTTTCTAGTCTCTTAAATTCAGTAGAAGCGGCAATATTCAGGATAATGAATTCCTGGGTTTATTTTTTTTAAATTATATATTAGGCATTCCTAGCTCTTACATCTTTATTTGTACAACTGATTTAATATGTACTTTTTAGCATGAGGCTGAAAATCTGCATTATATCTGTAAGCACAGAAGATGTAAAGATGTTGAACAGCTCTACTGCTGTGAAGTGTAATTCTGCAGCTGTGTGGTGTCTCGTACTATACTTTTTATTTTGAACTGACCACATTTGAACAGATGTTTGATGAGAACAATGTTTAAAACAGTCCTGCAAACTCTGGGCTACAATACTGCTTTACAATACTGTCACTGTGAAGCTTTGGAAAGACATCACTAGCTTCTCTTTAATAAAAGCAAGTTTACTATTATAGAAGGGACATTGCTAAGTGTATTTTTAAAACACTCTTTTACTATTTGAAATATTACTCTTTCGCCAAGGGGTCAGTCAGAGTTGCCACATTCTCAAGGGTTTGCAAGTGGGTGTTTTGTTTCGCTAAATGGCTCTCAGATGTGTTTGATGGCCATAATACAAATGATTTGTTTGTATGTGAAATTCATGATGAGAGGAGGGCTTTAGATTTAAGGTATCTTGACAAGGGAAATGATGAAAATCTACGTATCTTATAAAAATAACATTATTGCTTTCACAGGGAGCTGCTTCTTTACGCTTTTTTGTGTGTGTAATGATTGTAACACTGTGTGTAGTTTGCTGTCCTTCTTCAAAGGACAGATTTCCTTTCAACAGGGAATATGTTTCTATAACACTTGCCTATGGCAATGGATAATTTATGGTCTCTCCAAGACTGAAGAAGTCTCTCCAAACTATGGTGTATTAAAAGAAAAACTGTATGTCTGTTTCTTTCTCTTCCAGCTTGTCACCCAGATGCTGATGGCTTACCTGTCACGTCTCTCAGCCATCGCAGGCAACAAGATAAACTGTGGGCCTGCTCTCACATGGATGGAGGTATAGTACTGAGCTCAGGTTGTTCTTTGTTTCCTCTCCTTAGCAGCAGAGCAAGCCACAAATGTGGTCTCCTGTCTTTCCAGAAAGAGGTATAATCCTTCCAGACCTATTGGTGTCACTGAAATACTATCCTAACAGCTTTATTCCCCTGTTACAGGAGTTTAGGTGGCCACAAAAGGTATAGAACAAACAGAATCAGATCCAATGTTAAGAATATAGGAGCTTTTTTCCCCCTGTTGCTTGGATTTTGTCACCCAAAGACATCTCATTCTGCTGATACCCACAAAATAAAAGGAGGTGGCAGTTCTGCTGAAGCAGCAATGGGGTCGATGGACAGCCTGGGAAAGTCCAGTTCATGGCTGAAGTCTCTGAGTAATAGGTTGCAGAAAGCGCATACATTCTTATGCTCCTTTTTGGCAAGGCAATACTGCAAGTGGGGCAAGTTTCTAAAACTATTGGAGCTGTCTCAGTTATGGTGTTTGTCTGCCCTCTTTTTTTTTTTTTTAATTTTTCCTTGCGATAGCTACAGAAACAATATCTGAACAATATCAGCTACAGAAACAATTATCTGCTCCTGTTTGCCATCACTGTTGGTTAAACTGCTCAACAGAGCCTGCGTTGTGCTTGCAGTGGCACTGTTTGTATATTGTGAATTGCAGCTGCAGCTTTGGTTTCTCTATTAATGGTCTTCTACCATCTTAAACAATAGACCTTATTGGGCAACAAGCGCAGGAAAGAATGGGGCTAAGTGATCAAGGCCACCTGCCTGTGTCAGCAGTGCTGTTGCTGATTAGTCTGGGTAGAGATATGTGTGTCTTTCCGTTGCCTGATGGTACTGCTGCACACCAGGAATAGAAACAACTATTATTAGACTGTTGCAATTCATTTTTAAATGGTTGCGATAGGGATTGAGTGCATTTTCCTGCAATTTTCCCTGCTGATATCCTCCTTGCCCTGAAATCCTTTGGGATGAGAAAAATCTTGGAAACCTTCTCAGCACAAAGGGGGGAAGTTATAGAGAAAAATGAAACTGTAGAATTTACAGCAACACAGCGGACCTAGAGATTACAGCAAACCTATTGCACGTGCAATACAGACTAACCTTTCCGATTAACTGAGAGCCTTGCCAAATTTTACACGAGCACAAAAATCTAGGAATTTTGAAAGTAGGCTGATGATTGCAGCAAGGGGTGGGAGCCATGTTTTCTTAAAAAAAGAAATAAAAGGGTGGGAGAAAATTGAAAGCGACACTAGTTTTTTTGGTTTGACAGCATTTCCTCCTTACCTCAGTGCCTCTTCTTGAGCATTAATTCTGCCTTGTAGAGAATTTTTTTAGTCACTTTTGTATTGCCATTTGAAGTACTTCTGGAAAAACAATACGATTTGGTGCTAAAGGGAGGTGTAAATAGTCACTGTCATGTTACTGTTTGTACACAAAGATGCACAAATACAGCATTTTTCCCATTAGTTGGATGGGGACATACGACCTTCTGAAATACTCTTTATGAATTGTTCTTCCTCTTCCTTTCTGCGTGTGCTGTGCCCCACGCTGTCTCTCCATGCTGCTCTCCTCGGGGGGCCCCCAAGCTGTGCTGTCTCTGTGAATCAGCCTGAAGTCTCTGCCATGTACGAGCACCAATACAATGCCTCCGCACTTGTCCTCAGCTGCCTCACAGTCTCCTGTGCTCTTTATTTCAGATTGATAACAAGGGGAATCACCTGCTAGTCCATGAGGAATCATCCATTAACGTTCCTGCTATTGCTGCTGCCCATGTTATTAAGAGATATATTGCTCAAGCAGCAGACGAGCTGTCCTTTGAGGTAAATAATTAAAGGAGCTTACGCTCCTTGTTGTCATATACAGAAGAGTGTAACGTCTCTGTCTCTGTGTGTCTGTGTGTATCAGGAATATATTCAGACACTGTCAGAATGTTTTGTGAGGTGAAGCTTAGAAGATTCAGTTAAATACTGGATTTGCAATGGGTCGGATACAGGGAGGAGTTCAGTCATCTTTAAAATATAGCTTTACTTGGCATTAGTATCTTCTGATTGAACAGATACTGCCAAGTACTTTAGCCTGGTCTCTGAGCAGCAGCAGACCCTGCATCGTCCGTACTGTACAGTGTATTAAAAGTATGTCGTACTGTTCAGGAAGACTGTCCACATATGTGCGTATGTGGACGCAGGCCAATTTAATTATTCATGGGCCAGTTTACACAACCTGTGTTCCTGTTAGCAAGTCCGTGTCTAAAACCATTTTTAAGAGCTTTTGCTCCCATGAACAGTAAAGAACCAGGCTGTCACAGAATTTGGTACTTAAAGGACAGGTGATAATCTAAAACTGTTCTGAAAATCTTACTTGACACAGGGTAGGAGCTGCCGTGGAGCAAAGATCTGGAAGATCAGACCCTGGAAGTCTTTGGATATCTGGCTCTTGTCTGTTCAACCCAGAAAGCAGCGTTTTATGCTCTGATTGTTTATGTGCAGCACTACTATCAATGGAGTATTCACAGTGTTATACAAAAAAGTGTAAAGGAAAACAGTTAGTGCCCGAAGGAGTTTTTGTGATTGCATCCTTAGCATGCAGCGCGGGAAGTAAAAATAATAGTGATAGTCTAGTGCTGCCAGGGTTTTGTTCATATTCAAAATCGAGGCAATTATTGGTGTACACCAAAGAACCGCGCTAATCAGAAAGACATGTGGGTATGTCATCTTCCAAGTTAAAATGCATGCAGTACAGGATGCAGGCTGTTTGTCAGTGTCTCAGTATTAATAAAAGCACTGAGATGGCACTCCCTGCTTGTAAATCTTACAGCTCTGTGCCAGCAGGCTAATTTGGCCTTGCAACTGTCATGCAGTCCAACAAGTTGTTACGAGGCAGAGTATACAAGCGGGGAAACCAAGGCGTGTGTGGCTTTCCAAGTTTATGCAGTGAGAAACCTTGGCAGAACAGAAGTGGAATATTGTTGTGGATCAGTTGTTTTACAGTGTGGATCCACTTGAGTGGATGGGTTGTTTTAGAATGCTGCGTTCTGTTCCCTAACCCAAGCTATCTCTTTATGTTTAGGCTAGTGTTAATTTCTAATAGGCCAAAGTAGGTGACTGGCATTTGCTCCCTAATAGTGAGGAAAATACCTGGCTCCTCTGCTCATTGTGGTGACAGCAGTTTCCTTAATGGAAATTTGCTTTGCTGGTGGTTTGCTATTCCCTTGAGGAAATGGCTTCACTTCCCTGTGTCTCAGTTATCCCTTTCTGAAATGGGGTATGTGTTACCTTCTTTGTAAAGCACTTTGAGATCCATCGGTGTAAAACTTCTGGGAAAAGGTGGGCGTTACTGTTAACAATTTTTGCTATACCCAGCTGCAGTATTTAATTAGGTTCTGCTCTGGCCTATCTCATTTTCTGTTACAGAGGCCACACAGATCTTGATTCCCACCACGCCAAATTTAGTATTGATTATACTGATTTCCTTTTGAACTATTGCAGTATTACGTTTTTTTATGGGAATGAGCAAAGCTTCAGAAAACCTGTTTGGTCTCCTTGGTCATTTTCCTTCCTGTTGCTGTAACACCACACCACCTCTCCTCTGTTCATTTTCTAATTAAGAAAAGCATGTCTTGGTCACTTTGTGAACTACAAAGGGAGCTCTGAACTTTTTGCTGTGAAAGGAAACAAGACAACATGTGTCAATGCCTACATACACATATATAGGGCATGTAGTAAAAATTAGTTCAGCTACTTGAGAATATTTTCCAATGTGTTTCACACCGTCACTGCTCACTTATGTCTGCAGTTTAATCAGAACGCTTCTGTACCCTTTGGCAGAAAGCCTGCTGCTTTTGAGAACTGTTTCCTTATGAACAGCTGTATCCTGTATGTTGTATAATGCAGGAACTCTTCTACCTCACAGTTTGATTTTACAAAGCCAGATGTCTCGAGATTGGCATTGCTGCAGTTGCTCACAAGTCTTACAGTTTTTTGCAGTGCCGAAGAATGCAAGTTACTTGAATTGTGCTTTCCTCCGAGCCACGCTGCGAGCTGTGATTGATGTTGCTCATCTTTTGCAGGTGGGAGACATAGTGTCTGTTATTGATATGCCGCCAAAGGAGCTGACTACGTGGTGGAGAGGCAAACATGGATTTCAGGTAGGCACAAGCATCAGACCCGATAGTACAACTTAAATAAAGGCAGGAGACTCAGCAGCGTGTTTATCGAACTGCTGTGCCGGCACAGGATTACTCATGGATATAAGCAGAGTGTCCCTGCATTGGTGTAAGAGGCCTTCCCTGTTCTCTCTGGAACAGACACGTGGTCTTCATAGGAAGTTACCTCCCTGCCTAACTGTGCGAGTTAGGGATAGCCATGACCCTTTGATCGACAGCTGGCCTGATGTTAGTGGAAGCTTATGTTGCACCCCCTCCAAGGCAGCTGACACTGTTACTCAAATCATCCCATTCCTTCCACTGTCTGAAACTAGATCAGGCAGAACATCGAGGATTCAGAGAAAGCCACTTGATAAGGCACTGCCACTGACTTGGACGAGGCACCCAACTAACCTGTGCTTTCACGTCTGCATTTATTGTGTAGCGTTAATATTACTGGTCTCTGTAAATGTTATCCCAGAGAGATTTAGATTGAATTTGCAAAAGATCCTGAACATACCTTGGAATTAGGTACCAACACTTGCGCGTTGAAATGGCACTTTCCTTCCAAAAGAGTTGTTATTCCCTAGCTTGGATTTTCTCATTAGGAAATTTAATTTAAAAAAAAAAAAAGTCTCTATTTACAAAACAAAACCCAAAAGCTAATGAAGGTTGGGGTAACTTTCTACCTCCCTGTGCTGTAGCGTCTCATGTTTCAGCTCCTTTCAAGTAGGAGGGATTTTCATACTCCAGTTGCTGTCTGTGAGTAGGTAGAATTATGAGTTTGCTCTGGAGAAGGTCAGAATTGACCAGGCACTTGTATATTTTGGCCTGGAAAGTCTTCTCAAAGTACCTCGGATTCTCCCTGACAGACCTTTCTGTGCCAGATCCAGATTGTGGTTCTGCTGTCATTAATACCAGGGCTGTGTGCCATTGGATCTCCAAACACTACAAATCCCATCTGAATGGCGTGTTAGTTATACAATTACTTTCTCTCTGATTAGCCAGAGCACGTGAGATACGGCTTTTGTTGGCTTTATATCAGATGGAGGAATTCAGATAGTATCTCATTTCTAAAATCAGAGCAGCGTGGACATATGATACCTACTCTGAAATGAGAATTGTTTCTAGAGTTGAGACATTGATATTTCTTGAACAAACTTGACCGTTCTTCTAGTTTTGACCTGTGTTATGTCCATGTGGACTTTTGTTCTGATCTTAGAAGCCCTAAAGCTGTGTTTGCTGTACTATCAAAAATTAATGAAATGCTTTAGTACTACTTGGAATGATCAGGCTATGCCGCATTTAACCTCCAAGTGAATCAATAAAACAAAACAAAACTCCTTTGCGATCTGTGCATGAGTGCAGACACTTTGCCCAAACCTGATTGATTACAAGTGTATGGTGTCTCCATGCGGGATGTAGATGCCATTATTCAGTGTGAGCTCCCTGCTTGCCATCAGGCTGGCTGAAATTGTGACTAGATACGAAGAGCATCGCTGGTGATTAAAGACACTAGCAAGGGAGCTCTTTTGCAGTTTGTCACTGCCTTCTGTCTCTCAGATCAGAGCAATCCTATTGTGCTTTCCCAGCATAAAGATATGTTGATGAGCAAACCGCTTGAAAAGGGTTTTGTCTGTATCCGTGCACAGTCAGTGTACTGACACAACAGATCTGAACAGCTGCAGAAATAGAGCACCATATTTTTGCTTAACAGAAAATTAGGGGTGGAATAATCTTGCGTCTTAAATTGTAAGCAAGTCTTTCACAGTGTGAATCAGATCACGGCCACTGAACCACGCTATTGGAAATGCAGCAGCCACAATATATGTTCCAGTAGCTCTCCGGATGTGTTTGCACAAATGCAGAAAATGAAGTTAGTGTGTTTTAAGAAGTTACTGCCTGTCAGCTGAGACAGGGTAACAGACCATCTGTATGCTTTCTGCTCCTGCTGACTGCAGAGTACAGCTAGTTAGCTCAGGGGTGGTTTTCAACAGCTGTATCTCAGCTGACAGGCAGTAATTTCATAAGCTATGCTAACTCAGTTATTACTGCATAAACATATCTCTTCACACAACCATGGATCTGATTTGCAGAGAGGTGCATTTTTCCTGTGAATTGACAGTTTTTGACATTTCTTTGAAATGTACTTATCAGAGCTTTTCGTTTCCATGAAACACCGTCAGCGACCAAGACATGCAAATTCTAGCGTTGTACAAAGAGGGAGAGGGTTTCCTGAACCTGTGTTTCAAGTTTAAGGCCCATAAGCTGTAAGTGTACAGAAAAAGTACATTTCCTGTTGTAATGGAGTTTTTTGACCATACTAACTGCTGCAGTGAGAAGAGAATTCAGAGAAAGGAAATTTCTCCCTGGTGCTGATACACCAGACCTAGAGATGTGTTACAGTTCAGTACAGAAGCGTACTTGATGAATACTTAAAAAGAGTGTATAGGTGAAGAAAGTTGTTACAGTATGTACATGTATAAGTAGTGATGAAGCCGTGCAGCCTTTAAAGCATTCATTATAGGCAAACAATTCTGTTCCCATTTAGGAAAAACAGCCATTGTAAACGTGATGGCAATCTGTTGATCCAGTCATTTTAATTAATAAAATAAATCAACAAAGTCTGTCTTGCCAGATAGTTGTGATTCTGAGAGCAGATAAAAGGAGGAGGTCCAAAGACCAAATGTTTGGATAGTTTGTTCATGCTACTTCTCAGGTTTTTGCTTTGTGCTAGGAAAGGGGCGAGGTTTTATTAAATGGACCACAGCTTACATTGTAAATCATGTCTTGATAGGAGGAGAGCAAGGTTTCGCCAAACGTGGAAAAAAATTACTTTTTGACTTAAAAGAACTTACCTGGGTTTGTGCATTTAAACCAGCTGTGATTTGCGTATGTCTGGGCAGAAGTGCGTTCATTTCTGCAGTCCCCCCATCTATTAGCATGGGGGTCTCTCTCCGTTGTGCAAATGAACAAGAGGCAGGTCTACAGCCGCCAACAGAAGGGCAAACCTGATAAGTTGCAAGTACGTTCAATTTGAACTGCAGCTTTGATGCAGCATGGAAGTCAATTTATTCTTTGTCAGCCAGAGCTATCCTTCAGGAATGAATCACCATTTTTCTTATCCTTCAGATTTCTATGTTACAGTTGCAGGTGCCTTTCTCCCAATACCTAATCTAATGACTGCATTGCGAGACACTTAATCCTATGCGGAACAAAACAACCCAGTAGGCTTCTTATCATTTTCTCTGGTTAAAGTAAAATTATTTTTAAGACATTTTTCCTCAAGCCTTTTTCTTTTCAAATGCCCTTAGTGAGTCACTGCTTTCATTGTAAGATTGTTACCTAAATTACAGCCACCTCCACGTTAACAGCCTTCCAGCCCTCTTTGTTCTCCTCTTCTTTTTCTTCACGCTTTGTCTTTTCAATCAGTAGCTCAGTTTCAGACAGCTGAATCGCTAGGGACAGGCCCTTTTTTGGTGCACAACTGCCTTTTGATGTTCTGAATAATTCTGTCTTTTGGGTATAGTTTCATTAGTTGCACTACTGCACAACAGCAAGCTGCAGGGCTGCTAGCGGTGACACAAAACAACGCACAAGACTGTGCATAACCGGGCTGGACTGGACTTTTTTGGAATGAGCCTGAGCTTGAACTGGTCATGAAACTGCAGGCCCTTGCTTTCACACCATGTTCCATGCTGAACCTGGACACAGGCTTTAAAGACTGAATGGATTTCTCAAAAAGGGACATGTTCTGTCTCGGATGGGTCAGGAATAAAACAGGCTGTTAGTTGAGAGCATTTTTTTTTTCTTGTGCATCATTTTGTAATAACTAACACGTATGTGACGTGAGCATAGGGTACCAGTTAGTAAAAATGGCCTGGGAAGGCAGAGCACATTTTTGTGGCTAGTGTCACTTTGGAAACACCAGTTCTTAAATGAGAAGCGAAAGTTTGATTTCTGGTTCACATGCATTGATTTCGTGCGAGAGGCAGCCATCTGCCCGGTGAATGATAGCACCTGCAAAACAGGCGATGTGCAAGAGCCCAGTGGACATGTCACCAGCGACGTCATTTCTCAGCCAGATGGCCACTTCCATTTGTAGAACAGTGCCGACCGCAGTAACAGATCAGGCAAAATGATGTCTGAACTGATTTGCCACGAGTTTCCTACTCTGCACGCATCCACTCTGCCCTTTTTCTGTAGGCACGTAGCAGAAGTTTGCACGGGCACAGGCACTCGTACGCGTGTGTGCTGGCATTTCCCTCGCCGTCCCCAGCCAGCGAGCACCGTAGGTGTGAACGCATTTCTCGAGCTGAGCAGCGGAGATTTCTCACACCTCGCTGTAGGAGCGTGTGTGACCTTTGGTAATAACGTTCAGCATTCAGCTGCCTGCTAGCTCAGCCGCTCTGGCAGGTGAGAATGTTGAAGGAAGAGCCTTTGACCAGCCTCACCTAGTTTCCCAAAGTCCAGCTGGCATACCAGTCTGGAATGGATAATTAACATCTACCGTCCCACACAGGCATTCTTTTTGTGAACAAAAGAAATTAGAAGAGTTTTGTGGCCAAGATGTTCAGCTCTCTTTTACAAGAGTTTAGGATAAGAGGACTAACAATGCCGTTCCTCCTGTAACTGGTGCCCCTCTGAAATGGGTGAGTACCTTCTGAACAGGGGCTGCACTGGTATGCCAGCTGTACTTTGGGAAACGAGGTGAGGTGCCCTGCTCTCTGCCCTAGCCACTTCTATGTGGTTATTTGGCAAACAGCATGGTGAAAATTCTGCTCATGCAAGCCAAACAAGCAATAAAAGGTTGACGCTAGGTTTTGCTAGCCTATCATGATTTAAAACTAAAAGAGAAAAATTTTTGAAAGAAGTTTAACCCATACTTTAGCCTATGTCAAAACCAAAAAACAATCGAAGTGTCTCAAACAATGATTCATTTGCCATTTATGTTGCTGCTGCTTTCTCATTTGTTTGAATTCCCTCCTCGTACACTGAAAATTATTAGTCACTTTGACTTTTCCCCTTAAAGCCTCATGTATCTTCCAGTTTTAGCAGGCGCTGGCATAGAAGTGGGGGGGGAATACAGTAGCTGTTGCAGAAGTGTTTGCATGCAACAGGAGCCTGTGCTTTCCTCCTTAGGTTAAGGTGTGTAGTTTTTTTTTTTTAACCTTTAGATGACCTTGTATTTATCTAAATATATACTACCCTTGCTATTAATTTTCGTACATTGCCAAATCCTTTAATCCTGGCTCAAGCTCTAATAGTGCCTTGCTACATCTGTTGAGATGAACTCTTGGACTAAACTCATTTATTTATACAAAATCATGGAAAACTTTCAATGGGAGGAAAAGCAGCATCTTTTAAGTGGGTGGGAATGAGGCACAAGTTAGGGGTTATGCCCCTGAAGATGATCTCTTGGGGATCTTGCAAGAAAAGTTAGAATAAATAAGTCAGAAAATGTAAGCCAGCAGAACTATTACCAGTAAGTTAACATCAGAAAGTTTGTCAACACTAGCACAAGCAAAAATTGTCTTTCCCTTAAAAAAATCCATTATAATTGTTGATTGTGAACATGGCAAAAATGATACATTGAGAACAGGTACTGTGTTTTATTTGGGAAAGGTTCTGAGATACCTAGAAGCAGTGACATGACCATCTTGGTTCTTTCATTTCGGGATTCATGTTTAGCATTGTCTGTTGCATCCAGAAACAGGAGAAACATTATATTAACAATCAAAGGCAAACGAGCTTTTGATTACAGTATGGGATTTTGGGTTGGATTTAGATCCACCATTTTTCACTATGATTAATGGAAGGTTGGTGTCCAAGTGCTTCAGGTTTCTTTACACGTCTCGGGCATAGATGTTGTGGGCAATTAAAAAAAGTTCTCAAAGCACTGAGAATGAAAGAAGCTCTCACTTCAGCGGTGGAGTCTCCCAAATGTATCGTTGGTGTGATGGGGCTGAGACTTTCCCTGGATATGTACATTTTTCCTAACTTAAAAATTGTCTCCTGCATCTCTTGCACAGGAAATGTCCAAGAGAGTCTTAGCTACAGGAAAGTATTTAAAAACCATATAATGTATTTTGTTTAAATACCAGTACTTTTTGTGTATGTACCAATCAGCCTGTTTCTCAACTTCTCCTAGCAAAGCAGCATCACTGAGCTATGAGCTGCCTGATGAAGGGCCCCTGTATGTGCTGCTAGTATTTGTGCTGGTTTTCTTGTGCTAATCAGCGTATTTCTATCTATAAACTGCACAGAAATCACCACTACGTTATATAACTCCAGGATATCATCTCCTTGCAAAATCTGCACACCCAAGCTGAGTGAGCGGTTGGGTGAAGCCATACATTATCTTGGTTTTTGGATGGGTTCTTCAGTTCTGTGAGTCACTTGGGCAGAAGTGTAATGCACAGGCCCGTCTCAATCACAGGGAACCATAGATCAGAGAAGATCTACTGATCCATAGTGCTGCTGTCACAAGTTCTGTTCCCGTGCTGTCATGGTCTTAACAAAAAGCATATTCCGAGTCCTTAACATTAAGTATGATGGATTACGGTTTGTCTTCTTACTTGGACAGAACGTCACCTTGATGGATTTTGGGGGTGTGGGAAGGAGAAGTTTTCTGGTATTACTATTAACTATTGCTTTCCTTAGGGAATTTGGAATAGTTTCAAAGTCTGGAGTGTTTACCTGGACACGCCATGCATGACACTGCTACTAAATTGCTTGGGGGGGGGGTTATGGGTGAAAATCAACTTGGAGTAAGAAGGAGTTTTTTTTTTTTCTTCCTTGGAGACAAAAGGGAATTGTGTAAGATGAATAAATAGAGCAGGGACTGTTTGCCAGACTCGCAGCGCTGCCTGCCTTGTGGCTCCAATGGATTTCATAGATGTGCTAACATGACTGGCAGCAGTCCTGGCCCAGCTCTTCTGTTTAGATGAGCTTGGGGCCCATCCGCTGGCTCTTTGCCATGCATTGTTGCAGCACTCGACCAAACTGTGGCTGCCTGAAGTGACTTGATGCTTTCAGCTGTCCGAATCGCATGCCTGACACGGGACAGGAAATCCTGCTTCTGGCTTAGGCAGGGTGTCTCAGAAGGGTGGTGGTGCTTGAATTACATGTCACAGTACAGAAGCTGTGTTGGGTGAGGAGGTAGGATACGAGAGAGAAAAAAGCCTGGAAATACGGACTAAGGATAAAAGTTGCCAAGGGCTCTGGTCCGGCTTGACTTTCACCTGGGACGAGAGTAAGAAGACACCGTGAAGTGGAGAGAAGGTTGGAATGCTGGCAAGTGTAAAAGTCCTTTCTGGACACATCTTAGCCTGAATCCTTAAACAGTGAAAGGGAAATAATTTCACTTCTCCCCATGCTGTCTCACAAATGGAGTTCGTTACCCGGCGTGCAACACCCAATACACATGCAGAGCCGAGATATCAGTTTATTTCAAGTTTTGCGCAGGACCGGGTGCTAGGTGGTAGCTCCACAAAGCTAGCGCGCCGCTCCTTCGTGCAGGTACGGTATTTATACAGTCTAGTTATACATATGCATTAAGTAATTACGCAAAGCGGTTTTCTATTGGTCTACATTTTCTTGTCTCAATCTTAAAGCTACAGTACTACTTTAATATTCTGTGCATGCTCAAAGGTGAGGGGTCTCTGCTTGGGCCGGGGTCGCTGGCTTAAGGAGTGTGATTTGTAGTATTATAATGAGGATAGTTCGTGTAAGGGTGCTCCTTCTCACGCTTCCGCTAGCAGTTTCAGATTGTCCAAACCCATCTTAATTAGCTTCCATATTTCTCCAGGATGCGCTTTACTCCCAAGGACAGTAATTCTTGATTAGACGTTCCACGTTCCAGTATGAATCCCCCTTGTCAACTTTATGTATGTCTCGGCCTCCCGTTATCTTCAGAGCACTCATCACAGCTAAGTGCTTAGGTCAGACCTATCTTCCATACATATTGTATAATGCTGAATTTGATTGACTGCACCCAGGTACGGAACCCTTGGAGTGGCATGTGAATTTCTGCAGGCACACCCTATTTCAACAAAGCATTAAGATCCTCCCCGTACTTTAACCCTTGCGCTGGTTTAGACAGTCTCTCCAGCATTTCTGAGTTAGGGGGGATGCAGGGCAAAACGCGGTGTTTAAGGTCAGTGCAGGAACGCTGCAAATTAGCATTTGAAAGTAATCAGTCACAGGGCCTTGGGCCCTTGGAGATGTCTTCCTTGTGGGTGATGCTGGCAGCAGAGAAGCAGCTGCATTCAGTGGTCGTCAAAATTTTTTGCATAGCACTGCTACCTGGTAGCCCAGGATGGGTCACTGCTTTTGAAGCATCTTCAAATATTTGCTAAGCAGAGTCTTGCCTCTGGGGTTTGTTTCTGGAATATTCTTTCTGTTTCAGCTTGATTAGCAGAGACGCAGATAAACCATAATGGTTAAACAGCTTGTGCAGTACGTTTGCCAGCTGTTCTCTCAAATCAATTCTCAGTAATGGATATGGGGCACTGTTCTCCCTTGTCCTTCGCTGATAGGGAAACTGAGGCGCAATGGTTGCACTGGCTTGTCCGTGTTCAGAAGCAGATACGAGAGTACGCACCAGGAGTTCTGGCTCTTGTTAAGAGATTTTTTTGCTACATCATGCTGTTTCTTCTAAAAATACTTGTGTTTATTTCTAGTCAAATTACTGGGTTCTTACTTACAAATGTAGAGCTCAGTTTGCTCTATGTATATTTTATTAAACCTGTTCTCAGTTCTAAGACCGAATTGAATTCAATTTAACTAAAAACACATTGAACTTTTTTAGCAAGATTTTTAAACACGCTTAATTTGAATGCTTCAGGAGTATCACCTATTACCCACGCTCATCAGATCAAGCACAGGCAGTAAGGCTAGGGCACAGTAGAGAGCTTTGTGCATTCAAAGTGTCTTCTAACTTACCATACGAGAATATGCGTTCTATACAGACATGCAAATATATTGACCCATATTTGATTTCAGTTTTCTAAAGGAATAAAATGTTAAAATACTTGTGAATATAGTATTTTGACAGTGAAAAAAGGTCAAGTGTTGGTGAGATTTAAGTACAGATAATTGAGACGCTAAGAGCAGAAACGTCTTGCTCTCTTCATGGAATTTCATGTTACATACATGCAGCCAGGTGCAGGAAACCCAGCTAAAGTCTTTCTGGCTCTCTCTCGAGTTCCACTTGAGATTTAAGTGTGCGTAGCACACTTGTGCTCTCCCCTCTCTGCTGCAAGT
Source organism: Mycteria americana (assembly GCF_035582795.1). Lineage (NCBI taxonomy): Eukaryota > Metazoa > Chordata > Aves > Ciconiiformes > Ciconiidae > Mycteria > Mycteria americana. The sequence continues at coordinate 7,105,855 of NC_134383.1, forward strand.
TGAAGTTCTCTGTCCTGTGGACCAAGCTTAGAAAACAGACTTATAACCGTATTTTACAGAACTAATTATTTGGTTTGTAGCATTTTTGGCTGCATCATTTTGAAAAATTATTACTCTTATGCTGGTCGTTTTAGGTTGGATAATGTTATGGAGCATCAGGCAAGCAAAGTTCGAGGAAAATGTTTAACAGTTGCTGGTTTAACAGTTCAGCTCTCAAAACCACTACATTCAATATTCTGCCTCTCTTTCTGTTTTTACTACAGGTTGGATTTTTTCCTAGTGAGTGCGTTGAACTAATTAACGACAAAGTTCCTCAGTCCGTGACCAATTCTGTGCCAAAACCAGGTATGTATATTAAATTTTATGATGCAGTGAAATAAAATGGAGTTACCTTTTGGTGTTCCATGTTTAATATCTCCTTTATACATACCATCTTATACTCTGTGTGTTGATCATCCTTTATACATACCATGTTATCCTTTCTATGTGTTGATCATCCACACATTACCTCTCTCTGAATAGTTGCCACTGTTGAATGTCTTTCATCTGCGGTGTTTTGTAAGCTAGTATCAGTGTCCATCTCCTGCATGATTTGAAAGCTTCTAAGCTTGTAAGAATTTAAGATTCCTTCAGCAATCTGTAACTAGTGATTCCATGCAACATGCCAGTTCTCGGTGTGCAGAGAGTGTTGTATGTTAGGTTTTTTTCATACAGAACGTATAGGCGACCCAAAAATGTTTATGCTGACTTAGATGGAATAGATTAATTAGGTACTGGAAGCTTCTTTCTGTTTGGGGATTGATGGAGAAAGTCAGATATAACAGAACTTGGAATCCTAATTGCTTCTGCTCTGGGTAGATGACTCCATCTACTTCCTACTGCCTCTGGACAGTTTTGTGTTGTATAAAATACAGGCAAATTAATACCAAGCTCTGCTGATGAAAGGAAAAATAAATAGAAAATGAGATCTTGGATCTGATTCTACCGTCATCCTAGTATACGCTGGAAGTGATTGCAGTTAGATGTGCTCACGTAACTGAGATCTCTGCAGAATTTACTGGTGGTGAACCTTTTGTTTTATTCTTCCTTTTTTTTTTTTTTAATCTATATATTTTTATATATATAAGATAGATCTGTATCTCTTTTGTATCAAGAGAAGCAGGTTGAAATTGCTTTCTTAAAACGTTATGCAGCCGCCAAATTGAGTTGGAAAGCTGGTTAACTGGTGTTCTTTTTGTCTATTTTCTCTATTTTAATGATGTTCCTTATCTTATAAGATTGCTGACTTGATAGTTTAAAACAAATAGATGTGATTCAAAAGTTTGACTTTTACTAAGGGAAGTGCATTTTATCAGATCTTGTGTTACAGCTGGGAACTCTCAGTTCAGTGGTAAAAAGTGATGAACACCCTAAGCTATCCGTGCGCTGCATTAATCTGCGTGCTTCAAAGAGCTGACGGTTTAGGGAAATAGTTTTCTCAGCCGTTGGTATCTCCAGCCTTTGTTATTCCTGGGAACATGCAAATGTATTTGCTAGAATCAGTGTCACAGAGATCACTAGCAATTCAAAGCGCTGCAGCAGGTGGGCATTCCATAAATCCAGTATCTGCCTTTTGTTGTTTGAAGCTGATCTCTAAATACTGTGATCAGTCACTTCTCTGTACTCTATCAGCTAAAGCACGTAGACAAGGGCAACTTCAAGTCCAAATACAGGCCAGGCTGATAGATACAATCATAAGCGAGTGTTTATTATTAAATATGGCTCAGGCAATTAAATGTCATGAGCTGCTAGTGAGTAGTTTCTTGCTATGCTTTAATGGGAGATAATGAAGCAGCATAGATTAATAGATTCTGTTTGGCTTTAACAACACACTAGGGGGTGGATTTCCTCTTTCAGTCCTGGGAAATGTTTGTTATAAGGTTGATACCGAAAGCCCAAGTCCTATTAAAAGTAATAAGTTGAAGGATATTGCCAAGTCACGAGGCTGTCCCTGCTGACCTTCCCTGATAGTTGTTCTAGGCGTACAACTGAAGGCAAAAGACTACTCCAGAAGAACACTGATGAGCTTTCAGATGTAAAGATTGCTACAGCGAATGTGGCAGCTGTTTCTGTAATCCTTCCCTGCCCTTCCTTTGCCCACAGAATTTATGATACCATTTCTTTGCAGCATTATGCTTTCTATTTTTTCCACCTTGGGAAGGAACAGTACTTGTATGGTGGAGGCAGAAGTCTGGAAGACTCTTCCTCGGTTGCTACCGAAGTTGTGACTTGGCGGGAGCTAGAAGGACTCAGGGAGGAGTTTCCCATAGTTAAGGCATGTCGACTGTGATGTTGGAGAACTCGAGGAACCTATCAGCCTGGAGGAAAAAAATGATGTGTGAAGTACAGAAGGGGTGAGAAGATGAAGGGGGAGGAAGGAGTTTCAGTTTCCTGGGCTGGGTTACCGCACAGCTGCACCAGCTGAATGCCTTGTCAGCACAGCGCAGGAAGGTGGCACAGGAGCAGAAATGAGTTGCTGGAGCACCCTGGGTGGCTTGAGTAGCACTGCTGCGAAATGTGAAATTGGATCTTGCCAAGTGGTTCCTCCGGAGCCTCGCTAGGAATTGCATTGCTGGCATAAAGCAGAAGAGCTTGCATTTTCCTCGCCCATATTCCGTGCGTTAGGTGTATTCTAATCTATGGCTTAAACATATAGGGTATTTCTCATACACTTAAATACCCACAACAATTAATTTTCTCCCTTTCCCTATATTTGAAACATCAGATTGGCTTTTCCCAAGGAATAGAGACTTTTCTAAAAGGAACTACTTGGAGCTTTTGTCCTTACTCGACATTAGCAGAGTATTTCATTGAGAATTAATGTGAAGTTTTAGATTTGGGCTTGATAAGACATACTTATCAACATGCAAACTTTATTTTCTTCAATCAAAATATGATGTGTAGAGCATCTAGGACATCTTGTATCTGCAGCATAAAGCTCTTTCCCATGAAGGAATATACAAACATAGAACTCCTTGTGTTGTTTAATTGTCCATAGATTTGGCTGGGTTGAGTAATCTAATGAAAAGCAGATGGAAAGCAAAGAACTTCCTGCCCTGCGTTTTTATTATTATTTATAATTAGAGGGTTTGATTTGCAGAAGTGATGGGGACAGCATTTTAATAGAACCATAAAATATTGCAATGGTCTATAATGCAGTACAAATAATGACTGCAGTTCAAATGAAAATGAAACACAGGGAATGGGAGAGGAGGGTTGGGTTTCAGTGCAAACTCTGCTTTTAGAAACAATATTTTCTTTGACCGTGGAAGTACATGCTTACACCAGTGATAATGCAGCCAGTGCCCGAGATAAATGGGAAAAAAAAAAAAAAAAAAAGGATCATACAGGAAAACTGTCCATTGTATTAAATTCTGAAAATTCAAAGTAATAAGAAAGAATATTGGTTTTGCCTTGAGTCACCTCTGAAATGTATTTGACAATGAAGTTTGGATGGGCAAAGCTATCATATCCCAAAATACTGCTGGGGTAGGGATGCTTGCAGAGGTGTGTATATGTGTGTGTGTGCATGCGTGCGCACACAAGCTGTCACCTGAAAATTAAAGTCCGTTTCATTATCTCTTAACAAAATTGTTTAATGTTTTCCTTTTTCAAACTTTGTACACGTGAGGAAGTCATACAAGGAGAAGAAGGGGTGCTCAGGAGGTCTTGGAAGTGACCTGTTGAGTGGTATTTTCCCTTCAGTGTTGTACTAAGCCCGTGCCCCGGTTTTTTCATGTTCAGTGCTGTAAGAAAATGCCTTTTATTTCAGGTGGGATGCAAACTGATATCCTGACTGTTTCTATTTATTTAAAAAACACTATGAAGATCCAGAAGGTAGTGCAGGCTCACCAATTCCCCATTTTCTTGAGCACTTGCCTTTTTTCTAAATTCTTCCTGCATTCTTACTCAGATACAATACTCTAATGATAAATTCTTAGCCTAAGTTATTATATTGAATTGATATATAATATTTCATAGCTAATCCCATTTACTGACAATTTAGCTGAAATTCAGTACTACAATAGATGGAATCAGCTCGTATTTATAAAGATTTTTAAAGAGATACAGAATGAAAGGTTGCATTTGAATTTCAGATACTCGGTGCGAAGTGAATCTTTTAAATATTCATTGCGCTGCTTAGAAGAAAGAAAGCTAATAGCCGTGTTGTTGTTGCCTTCTAAGTGAACATTTGGGAATTGCCTGTAGATTGTGGCTGTGTTTACTCTTCTCATTCACTTCTGTTCGTCTCTGGTTGGTCTTTTCTGGGAACAGCGCGTGTACGTGTGCCTGTGTGTTCGTATTGTCCCCACTCATCATTTTGGCGTAGTTAACAGTCACAGGCAGCATGTCTCGGCTATCTGTTTCAGTCCGTTCTTTCTCATAACTCTGGATATTTGTAGCTTAACCATATTTAAGATCACATATCACGCTTCACCTCATACGTGTCTCTTGCTAACAAGTGGCATCTTGCTGTCTGCCGAGTCCTTACTGCGGTGTGCCTTGGCATGAGAATTTGTTTGAAGGTTTCTAAACATGGTTGCTGCTGGGGAGCATCTGGTTTCAGTGGGGAAACAAAGAATAAAGATGCAGTTTGCAGTGGGACAGTTAGAGCTTAAACGAAGAAATGGGGGATAAGAAGGTAATGTTTCCCTTTCTTTTTTTCAAAACAATTAGCATTTTAAAACTGCGGGGGTCATTCTCACCAGTTCCTCAGTCTTGCTTAGGATGAAAGAATGAACAACCCCAGCAGCTCTGCCCAGCTTTATGGAGGATTTTTCAAATTCCTGTCTCATCCATTCATTTAATTTAGATTTAACAGGTAAATCTTATGATATGCAACTAAGGACAAATTAAAGGGTACTTGTTAGTATTACGAGCTGTTGTAAATGAGTAATTTTTTTTTTAAACATAAATAACAGATTAATTTGGGTCAACACGCCAAATACAGATAATCCACTGAACTTCAGGAGGATTGAAATGTAGGTCTGGATCAGGCAACAGACTGTTCCGACCTCCTGAAGACTCCGGTACAGCCCTGAATGAATTAATTTCAACTGCAAGAATGCAAACTGAGTTACATTCATTGGGTTAGAGCTATTGCAATCATAACACTCTTAGGAGGTCATGTCTGGTTTGAAACAGGCTAGTTGCTAATTCCTGGACAAAAAAGATTGTGGGTTTGTTGGTTGGTTTTTTTTCCAAATAAAAATAAAATCAGGAAGAATAAGGTGCAAATAGAACTTACATTCTGCAAATGCCTGGATTGAACAGCCATTTGACATTGAGGAGTGCATAATGTCTTAATTAGTGTTTTTATAAGGAAAATATGGAAAGATAAAATGTATGTAATTAGTACCAGTCTTGTTAATCTTATGTAAACAAACCAGTTGTTTGGCGTTCAACATGCAACTGTCTCATTAAAGCTAAATTAAATGACAATTTTATTGAGCCAAGACAGGTATCCATTTCCAGCATGGAAGCAGACAGGGAATAAACATACTAACACGCTCAGAGTCGCCAAATAGAGCTCTTGATGCAGAAGACAGAAAATGTGCTTTCAGTATTGACAGACCTAAGGACCAATCCTTCAAGAAATCATGTTCTCTTAGCTCCTGTGGAGCTCAGGCAGAGCCGTGAGCGGACAAAGATTTCAGGATGGAAGGTCAACAACGTGAGTGTAAAAACAACTTCTTTAGGAGACTTGCACACGTCTCTGAAATGTGCTGCAGATATTTCTCCAAGGCTCTGAAAGCCACCGTGATTCAGCCCAGTGGGCTGGGTGTTCAAACGGAGACCTCGGCAGGACAATGCCAGCTTGCTTAAATCCCAGATTTGAGCTGGTCTGATCTGTGGGGAAGTCATTTCCCGGACGTTGTGTTTTCTGTCTTCCATCCAAAAAAAAAAAAAAAAAGCTAACACTTGGGGCTTGAGGCAGCAAAAGCTAAGTCCCTGCCTTCTCTGCAATTAAAGATTTTCAGGAAGAACACCTCCTGTCAATAGGAAAACATAGCTCCAAGACAATTTTTTTTTCTTTTTGCATAGAATGAAAAATAAATAAAGCAGTTGTCTGCTTTAGCACCATTAGAAATGGAAGAAAGCTAAATGTGTAAGGAACCAATTTACGCAAAATGTAAATTTACAAATCTGGGAGTTGTTTTCTTTTGTAAGTGGTTGGTATTGTCCATCTATATAAAGAAATGTTACATCTTCCAGCCCTGTTTCTGACTCAACAAAGTACTTAAACATGGGCTTAACCATAAACACATGCTTAGCAGACATTGGAAGTAATGCGAACAAATCCTGTGCTTCGCTGCGTTGCTCAGCAGGGATGGGCCTTGTGCTAAAAGTTCAAACATGCAAAATGTTTGGGGTTTTTTTTGAGCTGGGACACACTGGGTGGGGAATTCGTAGATCCTAATGAATTTCCAAAGTGTTTAGGGCATAAAGCACCAAACAACTTGAAGGATTGGGTCTGTGGTCGTATTTTGCGCTGTGTATAGCCTAGCTGAGCTTTATATGAAATTAACCCATTTTCAATGGGTGCATGTTTTAACCAACTTCTTTTTGTTTGTTTGTTTTCTTTTTTTAATTATACCTTCCCAGTCTCCCCTGCCCACGGAGCCCGTCCAGCGTCCTGGAGCTACTTCCCCCCTTGTACGTTTTCATTTATTCCTTTTTTCTTCTTTCACTCTTTCTCTCTCTGTCTCTGTGTCTCTCTCTTTCCTTCTTCTGTACATGCAAGTCAGTAGCACTGATGCTTTGAAGGATGTTCAGGGAAACCAAACCAAACCTTTAGTCTAACGTGCCTTTTTAAAAGCTCTTTGGACGTAAAACAATACAGCAGGGAAACAAAGAAACTGATTATAACTCTTTTCTGTTGGAGATGATAGAATCATTTTGAATCAATAAAACCGCAACTGAAAGAAATTAAGTGCCAGGCAACCAAATACGAGTGTCAGTTTGAAAGAAAGAGAAGTAAAAACGGGTGACGGAGAGGAATTAAACATGGCTCTGAGAGTTTGTTAGAGCTTGAAAATCTTCAGAAGCAAAGATTCCCTTTTTTTTTTTTTTTAAAAGATCAGAAAATGCTGTTGGTGCTTTGCATCTCACAGTGCCCAAAGCGAAACCGTCAAGTTCTGTGGGAGTGGCTTGCTTATCCAGAGAGTCCCGCTTCATGTTGCCATGGTCTTTTTTAGATCCTGCTAGTGCTAATCTAAACCTCATAGCAATAACCTAGCGTCGGTGAAATTGGAGACTGTTTCCATAGATTTAACATTTTTTACAGTAAAGGTCTCATTTACACATACCGACTCCCCCCTGGGATGTTGTTTGGAGTTCATAAATCAGTCTTAAAACTGGATATGCAAACACTGTAGACAGATATATGTAACAAAATATATAATACGTGTATATATATCCACGTATATATATGCTTTCCCCATGCACATACATGCTTCCAGCCTGTTGGCATAGAGACTGTGTGCTGATACCCTTGTAACATGGGAAACAGGCATGTGGTTCCTATTCACGATACTTCCTCCAGGAGAAGAATGTTATTTGACAGCAAACTTCTTGTTTCTGGTGTGAAGACTCAGCTTTCTGAGCACCTTCCTGAGCCTGTGCCAACCTTATCAAATGCTCTCCAGACAGAAAGGTAGAGACTTCAGAGAGGAAAGGGAGAACAAGGTTTTTATTTCAGATACGATCACGGAGAGCACATGTGGTGAGGCTTCTTCCACTGCACATATCCAAACCAACAACAAGAGACAGGGAATATTTAAACTGGGGGAGAGTTTTTAAGAATTAGGGCAAAATTTATTGCCGTGACTGGCTATATCCACTGATAAATATCTTAAGCTACCAAAATCTTCTTAAGCTACCAAAATCTAATACCTTCTTAAGCTACCAAAATCTTCTTAAGCTACCAAAAAGTTTGGGAGGAGTCAGAATAGTGAATGCTCGTAAGATCCAAGGCGTTTCCTTTGGACATACAGGTATGGAGAAAATATTCTTCTTAGTTTTTTCCTCTTTTATAGTCAAGTTCCGTGAATCCATGAGCCCTTCGAAGAGCCATTCCTGCTAACGATCAGTAGCAGTTAACTTCAGATAAGAAAGGCAGGGCTGGGCTTTTTGCCCTTTTTAGCATGAATGCAAAGAACGGCCAGATTTCTGGTTACTCAATGCGACCAGGAAGGTTAGAGTTCAGAGTCACTCTCCTTTTTAAGCTGTTTGTGAGAAGGAAGAGCTCAACACTAGAGCAGCTCTAATATTTCTGCTCAAAGGTATAAGGCTTATTAGTGGTTCTGCTTGTTTTTCATGTGAAATTAATGTCTTTTGACAGCCATGTCCCTTTGTGAGTCATGTAATTGCAACAGAGACTAGAAACTTGGCTATGGCTGCGCACGCCACTAGAGAGATCGTGTGCCATATCCCTCACATGCCTGAGCACTCCTCTGCGGTCTGCACTGGCGGTTCTTGTTTCTAATATTTCTGTGTACCAAAGATCATGGCTGCACGTCTTCTGTTCCTAGTCATTTAGGAAGATACTTTATGTATTTTTAAAGTGTGGAAGCTTTGAGGTCCTGTTCAGACTTTGCTGGTGTTAGGGGGAAGTTACTTTCTGGGCTCACGAAGCGGTTTTTAGACACTGAAGTTTGTTTTTGGCCCTCCGTTTCCCCAGATAAAACGAGCTGAGATTTGAATAGGGAGGCAAGGGCTGAAATATGTTTTTGAAACTGGGACAGAGTGCCTCTGAAAATGAGCTCTAAACCTTTAGTCTCCCAACCATACCAAAGATCATTACTGTGCAAGTTGCAGCTATGTTTAAAATCACTAGCGTTTGCCAGCCTACACTGAGATCTATTTTATATAATTTTTTAAACTCTTTTTACAGTGAAAGCTCTGTTTACGGTGATATGTGTACGTAATATGTGTGTTTGCACTGGAATTGAGAATTAGACTGCATACGCTGTGGTCACACCTGAGCCAGCTTTAAGCCCAGTTGCTCAGGTACCGGTAGCATCCCCTTTCATCCTCAGCAGCTCAAGTTTTCTGGGGATTTGGGTGTTTACTCAGCTTATTTCGTCTCACCTCATCTTTTTTTGCTATTCATCCTGTGAGCTTGGCATATCACTTCACTTAGACTTCTTTTTGCACATAGACATTGCTAGTTAAGAATACTTCAGGTCTAGAACGTGCCAGAGAAGCAACACCTTAGAATGCATAACGCTGAAATCTGGATTTCTCTACCACTGTTTCTCTAATTGCTGTCTCTACACGTGAAATCGTTAGTCTCCTGCAGTTTGTTCCAGGAGATAATTTAACTTTGTCCTTTCTCTTGCCTTCTGTCTGTCCCTCTGCTCTCTTCCCACCTGACCTTAATTATGTGCAGATTTGGAGATGGATAGTGTAAAGCCAGGTTCTGCATATGTTACAGAGGCTCTGAACCAGTCCCAGCTGAGCTCAGGTAGAGCCCGTTATGTACAATTAGTCTCTCAGTGTGCTAACCAAGTCTAATACTGTACGTGATAGCAATAACCATTTACTAACACCTTAGGTTTGGTTACAGAAGCTAGATGTAGTTGAAATAGTTTGTTTTTCTTTTTTTTTGTTTGTTTTGTTTTGTTTTAATATCTGATGGCTAGAAAAGCCAATGCCTCATTCTAAGAATCTGCCTTCTCACAGGCAAATTTTCTGCAAGTGATTTCATTCAAGTCAGTGAGTCCAAATCTTAAGAGTACTGCTTAACAAGACTGGGTCTTGCAGCATGAATGCTCTGCAGTATCAGTGGCTACGTGGCTATTAGTCTGTGTGTCATAAATTAGCTGCTTTTTTTTTTTTCCCCGACTGCTGAATTTCTAAATATAAAGTGTTCTTCTTTTCCCAGGCTTTCAATTTGTGCCTCAGAAAGATATACCCAAAGAGTGTGCCAAACCCTATTTGACCATGTTCTGGAGGAAAGAACTTGCTTGAATAAGAGAGAAAAGAAATGTGGTTAAATACTATAGTTTTATGGCAACGTAAATGACCCTAATGTGTACCCAGTTGCACAGTGATAGCAGAAAACAACCGTGTTGTGTTGTCATTGTCATGACAACGTTGCTATAGCTTTTCAGAACATTAGGTAAAATTGAAGTGTTCCAGTGGAACTAAGGAACTGAGATATGTCTCTGGTACATTTTATGTACTTAAACAATTTGATTGACAGTTATTCAGCGGTATTTGATAACAGACATTTCAATTTTGTTTTGTTGTGTTAAATCGTATCTGGACTTTTGTTTTCCTGGATCTCCTAAGTGCTTTGAAAGAAAAATGTAAGTGGAATTTTAGCAGAGACTGAGTAGCAAACTGTGTAAGTTTTGCTTTCCAGCAGGCTGGATCAGGGCTTTACAGTGAGGCAGGCAACATGTCATATTTCTTGCAAAGTGTTCAGACAACATGTTGTCCTCTTACATCCCTCTGTTTCGTCTAGTCCCTTTGTATTGAGGTTGAAATGAATTTGCAGGATAACCGTACCTTTCATAGAGTTCATCCCGATCTATTCTTTGGGTAAAATGAATAGGTTAATGGCTGTTTGATCCTGAAGTGATGCTAATAAATGCGGCCAGCCAGAGCTCACTTGGGTCCTGCTGTCCACAGCGCTGGTATTATGTTTCAGTTTATTAAGGAGGCTAATGTTTGTGGCTTAATGGTTAAGGAGGCTAATTCAGTGATTTTAAGCGCTTGGCAAGTGGCAGGCATCTTTTCTAATTGTATTTCAACTGATTGCAAATCTTCTTGTGGCTGCCTATGCTCTGCCTCTGCTGAAATCCTTGTCTGTATTTCCACTGTTACCTTCTAAAGTCACCTGAGGCAGATTTATATTTTAACTAGGCTTTAAGGCTTTATTTTACTCCTGTAGTAAGTGTTGTATGCTTCCTTAAAAAAAAAAAAAAAAAGACCTTTTTTTAGCAGTATTATTTTGCTGGTAGTTTGCATCTCGGATACGTTAGGAATGCCAAACTTTGTCTTCCATAATTATGTTGCATTGCTTGCTTTCAGTGCAGTGAATTCTGATAAAGTGCTTATTTAATCTGAATTGCTCCAGTAATTGCCCGTTTTTAGGAGAAAGGGATTTATTGCCGTGACTGCCCAGGGCTGCGCACAGCTAGAAGACATGCTATTGCAGTAGTTAGTCTTTTTAGATCTTTAAATTCATGTACAGAATTGAAGTACAAATCAAAACTGCAGCAGTGTTTTCCTGTTAGTTTTTCATTTCCTGGGAGTCTTCCTTGCTCTTCGTACTTGTTTCAAGTGATTCTTCCCCCTTCTTTTTTTCCTTCCCATGTTTTGGCAGAAATAGAAGGGGACGAGAACTGTGGGCTGATCTGTGGAAATGCTGCTATATACGGGATTCATCTGGTCTCCTATGAAAATCACACCATAAAATCTGTGATTCTGCCGGAAAGTATGAGTTGGAGAGAACAGCTCCCTAGAGCCCGTGTGCTAGGAACAGATATTGACAGAAACTCTAAATTATAGATTCTGTGTCCGTTGGGCGAGTATGCACGGGTGTGCATGAGCATCCCAACAGCAGCAACGTGGGTCCTGCCCTGGGTACTAAAGTGTCTCTCTTCAGCCATGTCTGGGGGAATGAATTTGGCTAAACTCGAATTTTGCTTCAGCAAGCCGAGCAGCATCGAGCCGTGGGTTTTGGTTTGCTTTTTCAGCAGTAGTTGAGGAGAAGGAACCAGGCAGGTCTCTGTATCCGGGCCCGCTGCTCCAACGCTCCCTTCCCCGTAGGGGCACAGCAGCCCCCGTGGCTCTCCCCGCAGCCAGCCATTGGGGCACAGCGTTGCCAGTACCATTTGTACAGCTGAAGCTGTGAACTCTCTTCTAAATGCCCCCTTTCCCTTTTGCAAGAGGGCAAGGTTTTGATACATTTTCCTCTAGAGCTGCATGAAAAGCCACCTGAGGATGACTGAGGTTGCTCCGCAATTTATCATTTTAGGAAGCTGCAAGAGAGTTGCAGGTACATATGGATGGAGATGCCAATGAATGGCAGTTTGGGGAGTCCTCTACCAAACTGGGACAAGTAGTGGATTTACATGGAGCGTAAAAATAGTTCTGAAAGTTAAAAAGCGTCAAATAATTTTTCTACACGCTGCAATGAACTTCTGACTATGAGAACATACTTTTCTATGTAACTCGCTTTTGAATTTAGCCTTCAGTGGCAAATCTGAAATACTTTTCCTGTCCACCTAAATAAAATCTATAAATCTTGGCTAGCTCATAAGTGAGAGACAAGCAAGAATTTTAAGTATTTCAAATAAGTTCCTAAGGATACATAGCATTAGGAAGTCAACGTATTTTTTTCTTCCTTCTTAATCCTTTAATCCTTTAACAGTGCAGATGTTTTCTGACAGTGGTAGCAAGAGCCAGGCATGCATTTTGGCAGCATTTTTTAAAGCACCCATGGTTGTGCCTCTTACCCACAGCCTCTGTAGAGTTTTAGGTAACGTTTGTAGTTGATGCAGTATTTGCAATCTGAACAAATAGGTATTTTTGTAACATTTCCTAGGTGCTATGGAAACACGTCTAGATGGTTATCGGGTATTTGTGAGTAAATTGGTTGACATTTTCTTCAAGAGGCCTGGATTTGAAAGCATGGAGCTTTCCCTGTAGAAGAGAAGGGATTTGGGTGTTCGTGCTGTGTCTGAAGGCTCCAGGGGAAGCAGAGGCAGAGGAAGCTTGGCAGGGCAGCAGACTCCATGGTTTGGGGGAAGAGCAGGAGAGAAGTCTGGACTAAACCAAAAGGGCATCTGCAGGCTCCAGGGACCGGGGATGGGGAGAAGGATACAGTTTGGTTCCGCTGTTTCATTTATATCTTTTTTTTTTCTTTTTTAGCTGAAGTAAAAAGAGAGTTTAATCTGTTACAAGACCTGCTTGTCTAAGCCCTCCCAACCCCCAAGAAGGGGAGCCTTTGTAATTTCAGAAACAAATGTCATGTGTGCAAAGCAAGTAGTTTACAGGGATAATTTATTGCACATGAGCATTGCCTTGTACCCTGTGTAATCATTCGCACAAGTGCAAACTGAGCGAAAAAGGTGATTGCTCTGGTGACCTTTTGGCCTCTTTGTACAAGATCAGTAACAGCACAGATGCGGGGCATCAGTGAATGAGGCCTCTGTCTCCAACCTCAGGCCAGATTTGCACTAAAGTTTTTTCCTGGCATAGCTGAGTCTGCTGTAAGTATGAAAAAGATCGCACCCAGAGCTGAAACAGCTTATCTGCCAAAAAAAAAAAAAACCCCAACAAAACCACCCTAACCACCCAGGCAGGGTGTAGGCACAGCTGTCCTGGCAGAAGAGCCCTTTTGTCAGCTTAGGTTATGTCAAGGGGAGTAGCAGAGCTCTACCAGTTGAGAAACATCTTCTCTCAGCGTATGCTGCATCCCCACTGGGAGGCACTACTGGTGTAATTACAGCATTGGAAATCAGCCTCGCGTCTCCTGAAGTCGCAGGGAAATGCCTGAAACACAGGTAGAAGGAAGAGACAGATTAATTTCTGTATTCCCTGTAGTGTAATTTCTTCCTTGTGTGTTGTCGCTTGTAGCCTCTGAGGTTTTCTGAAGAAATTGAACCCATAGACAGTAGCTTCAGGCTTCCCGAATTTTGACAGGTAATTTTGTGGCAAGTCTCGACCATGTTTCTTGGGGAATTTTAATTGGAAAAAAAACCAAACAAGCAAGGTGTATGGATCTGTGCACAGTCGGTACGCATCAGTTCAGAAATAATTACATAGATCTGTGTATTGTGCAGGTAAGAAAGAGATGTAGTAGTGGTTCTGTTATGGAAAGATTCACGGTGTTTGGGGCTGGCAAGCTTAACCTGTTTTGAGAGGTTGAATCCACCCAAATAGGATGACTACTTGTGAAGTAAAGCGGTTAAAACTTGGCTGAGCGCAGGGGTGTTGGAGGCACCAATGTGCTATTAATAAGGCCAGCTTGCTTTTCACATGTTCTGTGCTTCTTTCTCACTCTGCCTGCTCTCCACTTATTCAGGTTGGGGGGGTTGTTATTTTTAAACTAGATTTTTTTTTCCCTTTCTCACAAGCTCTGTCAAAATGGGACTTAACTCTAATAATAGTTGGCTTGAGCAAAACTCCGCAGTTATGCTAAGAGCTTTGAAATCATGGGAAAAGGTAGTTTGTTCTGCTCTGCTTTTCCTCTTCTTTTCTCCTGAATAATTCTGTAAATTAGTGTGGGAGCCAAGTTGTGGCTTAGCAATATTTTCAGGCAGCTTTAACCTTAGATGATAGCACATAGCTCTGATTTCTTCTTGCATTGGCATATGGATTTATCAAGGGTCATGCCAGTGCATATCTCAAATCTCCAATTAAAATCTGGTCTTGTTAAGTTCACAAAGGCTGAGCAGCTACACCAGCACCTCTCTGTATGCAAAGGAGTGGTGTTTGGGCTCTGACTCCATCTGGCTATCGCTCTGATGCCCGTAGGGATCAGTGATGTTGCTTACATCTGCAAGAAAGTGTCTGTGTGAAACTATAAATTAATGTCAAAATGGAGGGGAGCTGGAGAATATACCCTGGCAAATCCATGTTTGTTTGGCTTTCTCAGAAGGTCTTGGTTTGGGCCCAGCTATGGTGTATGTTTGGGAGGATCCTTCAAATGAACACATGGAAACGCATGTTGTCTGCTGCTTGGACAAGATCTGCAGCATGTTTCCACCAGAAATCCTACACAAGCAGCCAAGGCAAGACTACTCCTCTGCCCCTCTCTGTCTCTCCATCTCTCTCTGTCCTCCTTCCTTTTCTTCCTCTCTCCCTGTGAATTTAACTGCTGTAAGCTGCAGATCGTAACATTACTCTGGCCTTTAGGACTTGCTTTGCTAGCTCATGAATCAGCCTGGGTCTGTGATTAATTCAGAAGACTTTGCTGATCTGAAGTTTCATCTGCCGGATTTCATTTAAGAGCTTGTGTCAGTGCCACGCTCATTCTTCTTCAGCATTTAATCCTGTAACTGCAGTGGGAAGCTTGCATCAAATTCTTTGACTTGTTCTCATGGGAACTTGCTTTTGCTGAAGGAAAGGCAAGTGAAAGTCCTCTGTTACCCGCTTGGCTATGTATTACATCATTCCTGACTGTGTTTTTACCTTTGTAAATGGAATATTTGGAATATTTTTCTTGCAAACCTGGACAGCCATGGCAGACCATGGCTACATCCACCAAAAAAGCAAGTCACCACATGATTGTCCAGGGACTCTGTGACGTGAGATACCTTTGTGCCGAACCTGGTTTCTGTGAGCTCTGTGAATCAAACCAAATCATTTTGAGGTTATCCCATGGCAGTCTATTGCATGGTGTGCTGTTCTCTTGGGGGCTTTTTTAATCTCCCACTCTATTTTCATCTGTAACCTTAGTTTCTCCCCAAAACCCTTGGTTGGTTTTCAAAAAAAAAAAGGGGGGGGGGCTTATTTGGGGGTTCTTTTTTTAGTGTTTTGAGAGTATTCGATTGCAGGATAAATCTAGCTGAGTAAGAAGCAGCATTGAAAAATACTGGCTGCCTAACTTCTAATAACAGCTTGAAGCTTCCTTCAGCGGTTACATTTGCAAAACCAGAAAGTGGAAGAAGCTACAGGGTATATTAATAACATTTTTTAGGTTACTCTGCCTTCCCAGTTCTTCTGTCTGAAATAACTTTTGGAGGATAGGTTAAACTTCAGAATGCTTTAAGGATTGAATTTGTGACAGGCGTGTGGATGGAGCTTTTTTGTCTACGATTTCAAATGCTTGGGCTTGTTAGCTGTGTTTAAAAGCTAGACATGCATTATCTCCCTCTTCTGCTCCGCTGCAAGCTGATGAACACGTAAGTAGCGGAGAATGCATCTCTTACACTTGTTTTGTTCCTTAAAATTGTCTGGCAAAAGAAATTAGGAACAGAAAATAAGACCCGCCTCTGAAGATGATTTTATTATTTTCGATCGAGAGATTCAGAAGAAGCCTGAGAGCATCCCAGTATGTTCGGTACGTGGAGGGCAAAGACCCCCTGCCTAGGGCAGAGCCCGTAAGCCCCAGAGCCAGAGGAGTTATGTCGGTGTGGTGATGTGAACAAGCTCTTCAGCCGCGATGCAGTGCTGCGCCAAATGCAGACTTCTTGTTTCCAGGTGCAAAGAGCCACATCCCTGGTTGCTCAGGCTTCCTTCCTCTAAGGTGTTTTGTAACAAGCATTAAGTATTTTTCTTTACAGGAAACAAAGTGCAAGCAGGGGAGAGGTGTGCCGTTGTACACCGCGTAGTAAAAGGTCTCCTCAAGCACTGTTGATCATCAGAGCAGGGATTTTCAAAGGTAATACCCAAATCTTCAGTCGAGGGAGCTCTGTGTTACTGGCGATGCGGCTGTTATAGTCCTGCTCTCATCAGCAAAAATAGGATCGCACAATCTCTGGCCCTCGTTTGAAACCGTGCACCAGCAAACTGTGCGAACCGCAACCGTTTGTCCCAACGTGGTTAATCAGCCTTGCAGGATTCTGCTTGCCTGAGCCTGGCCTACATTAAAAAGCAAAAAAACCTCGATGTAGGGACCATATAACACATCCTGGCAGTTTTGGGTAGCTGATAGTGTTACTACTCTGCAGTCCTGTGTATGTTTTGCTATTTTGAATTGTTGTATGTGCATTTTGCATGTAAATCTTGAATAGCATTGCTTCGGTTGTATTCATTCCCCTTTTGTGTTGGGATTTTACCAACTTTTATCAATGGGTTCAATAGGAAGAACATTCCTAGAATGGTGAGTTGGTACCAGGAAGAAGGTTTTGTGTTCAGAATTGGCCACCAGCACATGTAAAACCAAATTTAGGAGTCATGCTTGGCTGCTAAGGAAGAAAGTAATACAATAGTATGATTGTTGTCCAAGCAAAACAATTCCCATAATAAATACCAAGTATAGTAAGTAGCTGGAGAACAAGCATTATTTGGAGATATGAGTCAGCAAACAATTTTGAAAATAACACATTTGCTTGAGGAGAAACTGTGAACACTGAAAGAAATGAGTTTTACCCTCCTGATCATCAAGATGTCTGCATAAATAGAAGCAGATTCCTCTTTAATCCTTCTGACCCCGAGGTTGTCCAACTCATCGAGTGAGCCCACATTTTAAAGCGTGTCACAGCAATTACCGAGATTGATAAACGGCATCGCAGCCTCGTATGAACTGAGGAGCTCGGGGTCAGCATGGTTAAACAGAACAGCAGCAGAATCTGTTCCTCAAGCAGGTAACACCACCAGCTTCACTGACGCTAGAAAAAGGCTGGAAGGCTTGGCTGAAGTTTCCTGAGCCCTGTCACCTTCTTGGCTTTTGTCCCTTGGGTGCTGGCCTTGGTGTGGCCGAGCAGGGATGCCATAGCTGGTGGTAAAGTCAAGTTACGGTGTGTTGTGCTTTGGGCTCTGGAGCGTGGTGTGCTGATAGAGTTGGGTTTTGGAGCTGGGCTGTAAAACTAGGTCACTGTAAAATGATCCGTGTCATTTTGCTTGGTTTTTAAATAGCAGAACTCCCAGAGAATTTTTAATTGAGTTTGTTTTCGATGATCTGATCAATGCGGCCACAAACGGCGCTGGTTAATAGCCACTCAGAGTGGGAGGGGGCATAATTTCTTTAGCACTGTAATTAGATTAACAGAACGGACACCCTCGGTGCAAAGTGTCCCTGCTGTCCCCAGAGCTCGGGGGCAGATGGGGCTGGCGGGTGCGTGGCCCAGCCCGTGTCCAGCCTGCAAGTTTGGACGTGCTTCCATCGAAGCATTCAGGCTCGCTCAACGTCTCTCCCTTCCTTTTGGACATGCTGAGACAGTCTTTTAGCATGGACTTGAGGATATGCAGTGTGAACGGTGAGCGAGAGACCTGCGCTTAAACGATGGCGCAGGCGTACCCCTCACCTCTGCAGTCTTGATGGAATTGGGCTTTGGCCCTCACTGCGGTGTTCCTCCGTAGTTTTTGGGGCATGACGGTGCCGTTTCGCTCTGTGCAAGGAACGAGAAAGCCGTGGATGAAGTTGAGCGTGGCTCTCCTGGCCCCCCTTCTGTGTGCCTGGGTGTTTTCCTCGCAAGCTAGAAGAGGATGGCGAGCCGGGGTCCATCCCGATAACAGAGGTTGACGGGAGGTCATGGCTTACGTGGAGAGAAACCCGAGGTCCGATACTCCCCAGACGGAGCCGTGTTGCGCTTTCCCTCCCTTGCTGATCCCCTGCCCTTTGTCCGCTGCTGGACCGAGGGCCGGTGCCCAGCCGAGCTCGAAAGGCCCACGGGGAGGCAGGGGAGGAAGGGGCCGGCGGGGCCCCGCAGCTGCGGCCCCCCCCCCGCCCCGGCTGCGCTCCGCAGGCGCGGCGGGGCCCGGCGCTCCCCGGGGCCGGGCTCGCCGGCTGCGGGGAGGCAGGGCCGTCCCCGGGCGGGACGGGGAGCCGGCGGCCGCGGCTCAAGCGGGGAGCGTCCGCGGGCGGGGACGACACACGCTGCCACCGGGCAGCAGGCAGGGGCTCCGGGAGCCGGCGTGGCGGGAGGCACCTGCGGGAGGTGGAGCCGGGCCGGCGGGGCCGGTGGAGCCGGGGAGGGGCCTGGCGGGAGCCGCAGAGGCGGGTGCAGCCACCCCGCACCTCCGGGCTGAGCCGCGCTGCCGGCACACGGGGCGGGGGGCCGGGCCGCCCCCTCCCGCTCCGCCTGCGGCTCATCCCCTCCGCGGGGCGGGCAGAGCCGGGCGAGGGACCCCCGGGCTTCCTCCGTGGGCTCGGGGAGCTGGTCGGGGAGAGCCGGCGGAGAGCTTTTCTGGCCTGCGAGGAGGCGAGGAAGGTAAGAGCAGGGCTTCTGTTTGCCCCCCCCCCCCCCGCATTAGCGTCTTTCTTATGTAAGACTTGCAGAGTATTTTTAGGTGCCTGAGCCCACTTGTTGCTTAGTAACTTGCCGGCTATTTAATGTGCGGTTTGGGGGAATTAATGTCTTTGAATGAAGATTTGTCTTTTCTGGCAGTGTCGCATCGGGGAAGAGGCGGCTCGGCACGTACTGGCGAGCAGACCCCCCGGCGGGCACAGCCAGGCCGTGCTGTAAGGTGCCCGGCACACGGACCTGTACGGCGCAGGGCGTTGTGCCCGCAGCGGGGCTGGTCTTACACAGGGGCAATGCAATCGAGGCTCTCAAATGACTTCTGCTGGGGAGGGATAGCCTGGGATCACGTTTTTAACCACATCGGTGGGATCGCGTTTTTAGCCAGATGAAAAAATAACCACCTGATACTCAATAATTTCCAGTGACGCGCTCTCATCTGACACCCCGGCTGCTGGTTGTAGACCCGTTTGTTTCTGCTGCGAGAGAAGATCCTCGGGGATCCGTGCCCTGGGGCAGGTTGTCTGGCTTGGTGGTTGGCTTCTCTTGCCAACTCAAGACTGATTAACACTGTGTACTCCCCCCCCCCGCTAATTGTTTTACTTCTGTTTTCCTTCTACTAATCTCTGACTTCAGGTTTCTATTGCGCTTTTCTACTCACTAGGTCCGTAGTTGTAAACTGTTTTATTGGACTTAGGCTAGGGACACGGCTGTGCAGCAAGGTAGAGCTGTGAAAGGGAGCCTCCGCATGCCTGGGGTGATTTGTGTGAGGATTCCCACCCGAATCCCAGGGGAGAAGGAATTTCAGCTTGCAGGCCCCCTCCCACGCAGTCGAGTGTGCCCGCTCGCTGGGTCCTTGGGGTTGCAGAGATGTGAGATCAGTGCTTCCTGCTCAGATTTTATACCTAGCTCCCAAAGAGGCAGCTGACAGATGGGAATGTCTAGAATTTGAATTTCAATAGATTTTTGCATATCACTTTATCTTTTTGTTTTCCCTCCCTCCCCTGACTGGCACGCGGAGGACATAGGATGCATTCCTGAGCATTGATATTATTGATGCTGTTGTTCAGGAGAAGGGGGCTTCCTATTTAAAAATGCTGGCCCTTTGTTTGCTGGAGCCCCAGGGCAGTGAATGCACACTCTGAAAAATGAAATTCCCAGGGAGAGCGGTTACCGTGATCATAGTAGACACTTTGCAAGTAGCCACGGCTTGTCTGTTCATATTTGTTCAGAAAACCTCCTAGAAGCTCTAGTCCATTTTAAGGACTCAATGCCCTGCAGGATCTCATTATTTATGACAGAGAAGACAGGAGGCCTTCCCTTTCCACTCTTCCCTGACCTCCTTTGTTCCGGGCACCACACAGGCATGGTGAAAGAGTCTCATTTGAAATCAAAGCTCTGGACTGGTAAGATAAAGGAAAAGAATAAAGCGGGCAAAACAATACAATATCTGCATTCCTAAGTCTTAGAAAGCAGATTTAGTTCATCGCAAATCCCCAAACATATTGGGCCCAATTTTCATTTTCAGTAAAGCTTTTTTACACTTCTTTAGCTGTGTGAGGAGGATGTATGGGAAGAGGTAATTTTCATCCTCTTTAAAGCTATTGTATCCTGCCAGTACTAAAGCGACTGTAAGGCGAATGAGGCTCATGTCCGTTGTCTTCAATATCGTTTCCACTCCAGGTGAGTGGGAATTTTGCTTCCACAGGCAAAATAATCTCAGGGCTTAATGCAGGTGTTAATAGCTAAAGTATAAACAATTTAGAAGGTCAGGGTTGTAAATAGAAAAAGAACCAGAACAATATCAATCTGGGAAGAGTAGTAATTTCAAAGTTAACTGGTCTAGGCTGTAAACAGCTGCCCTCTGGCTAGTGAAAATGGAGATAGGCATCTTTTGTGAAGGGATTGGGAGAGCAGCAGTAATGCCACTTGTCATACTGGGAGTACCGCGTACTTCAGAAGAGTCTGTACGCTGAGGATTGAAGTAACGGCTGTGCCGTGTGGTTTAAGAAAAGGGAGGTAGTGTGCTTTCACCCGAGTCTCCTTCTTATTCCGGATGGGTTGCTCGTGTCCCTTCCTGATGGAATAAAAAGGTTCCTTTGCAGTGTCTTCCCAAGGCCTTGCATAACAGCAAACACCCTCTCGCTCCAGGATTGGGCTCCATCTGCCAAACTCCTCATTATTCAACTTTTGTTGTTTGTTGATTCACGTCAGATCTTTTTTCATTGCTTGCCTCCTCCCACCACCCAAGCTGGAGCATGCTGCCACACAAAACTGGAGTAACTTGACTGCCGCAGTCACTCCGGTTATCCTGGTTTAGCTGATGTCGAGATTGGGCTGAAGCGTTATTTGTGTTTGAATGACTAGTGAAAGCTCTGGGCTGCGTGCATGTGTCCAGAGTACTTGATGTTATTCAGTGCTGGCTTGGGTTGCTGTCAAGTTTTTGGAAAATCTCCTGCATCACTGCTGCCATTTGTAGCAGAAGTAGAACTAGTGTGGGTGAGGCTCAAGCAGCCGTGCTGCAACTGCGTTTAGAGTGGTCTGAAGCCTTTTGATCAAGGAAGGATACTGCATGCAGCATACAGCTGGTGTTTGAATAAGGGCGGGCAAAGGCGGTTGGCCTTCAAATAAGTATGAGTTTGAGAACGGTCGATTCTTGACTTCTCTGAAGCCGTGGCCGCTGTAGACAGGCCAATCAATGTTTGGTTTAAATTGTGTTAAAGGGAGGTTGAGGTCAGCCATTAAGAAACTCCATCTGTAAGGATAGCTAGCAGCTCAAGTAGTTCCCAACTGCGAACGTGTGGCATTTTCATCCCCGGAGACTGTTGAGTTGGAGAAGCTTCTGGCAGAGAGGTGGCTGAGGTACAGTTGAACCTGTGCTGGTGTCACCTGATGGGTTAGGTGGCATCTTGGCTCTTGATTGTTCTCCCCTCTCTTCCTTATTTGCAAGTATCTGGAGAGCATCTAACACACGGTCACCAGGTTGATGATGATGCTTATTTGGTTGTTGATGTTGATACTTACCTGGTTGCCCTTAATGCTGCTGCACCACTTGAGGTTCAAGATAAGAAATCTGCTAACCAGGAGCACCTTTCATGGGACACAGTGCACCACCTTTGGGGTTGTTCTAAAATAGGGTTTCTTGTCAAACTATAGGAATTGTCTAAGTATTAGAGATACATTCAAGTTACAGTATCACATTCTCTTTGGCGCATATTCAGTGTTGCATGAAGGCCTCAGGACGTTTTGGTGTAGTGTGTGCTTGGGCATGCAGGGTCAAACGATCGTGATATCCCAAAGTGAACATGGGTGAAAGATTAACGCCGTCTCCCTGACGGAGGGATCTGATGTTTAGTTGTGCTAGTGATACAGTTACCTGAGTCAGAACATTATTTTTCAAGAGGATCATAAATCGCCAAGGTGAGAGAAGCAAAAGGACTGCATTAAACCTGCTAGAACACGTAGAGGTTTAGCAAAATGTAGTATGAATGAAAGAGAAAAAAGATGTTGCAGGTGTCCCTTTTGCTATTTTTCTTCTAGCTCTACATTTCCCAGTTTGCTCCCCTTGTCTCCCAGTCCCGCTGCTGGCCTGGTGACCTCTTTCATGTCACCTGAGCTGCCGATGCTACTGCCCTCATTTCTATCATTTTGTTTTAAACTCCCACTTGTTCTCCAGTTTTGGCCTCTGATAACTTGTTTCCCTTGAACTACAGCCCCATCTATTATTATTTCCTCACCTCCAGCTGCAAGCCCTTGAGGCCCCTGTGTTACCTAACCAAAGCCCATCCCTGCTGCGTTGTCACTAAGACAGTATTAGTCAGCGCTGCCTTTTTTTTCCAGAATCAATTCAAACATGTTAATAGAATTAATAAATTAACCTTGTCAGCCCTTGTACCTTTGAAACCTCTCTGCTTTCTCAGCGAGCCTTCAGCTAACTGATTTATATCTCCTAACCGTATACTGCTTCCCTCAGGGTAGGTATGCCGGACTTCAGGGAATTAATTCAGAGATGTCCTGTGGTCTGTTTGTTCAGGAGGTCAGCTCATATTATCTTAATGGTCCCTTACGGCCTTAGAGTCTATGAAAAGATCAGGCATATCTTTGGCCTGGAAGGTATTGCAGATTTTATGGTACCAAACTTTGCTATCTGTGGTAGGTGACATACTCACGCATCTAGCTTAACCTTGCGGTTGTTGTTCTTATTAATTATAACTAACAAATTTGGCAGTGAAGAGCATGGAAACACTGTTTGTCATTGTAAACAGTTGATGGTTCTCATACACATTTTCTCGTTGACATAAAGAAACTTCTCCGGACAGTTCAAACTGTAGATAATCCATGCGCATACCGTTACACGTGTGTGTGTTCCGTCAAATAAATAGCGTTGAAAGCAATCAGTGCTGCTGGTCAGGTACGCTGGTAGCTTTTGAATTTGCAGTCTCCTCTCTCTGGAAGAGGACTACTTAGGCCCAAATGCAGTGGAAGCTGGCAAAGGTTGTTGTATAATCTGGGCGTGAAAATGCAGCGAGTGAGTTGCCAAGCTGGTAGGTCTCTGCTGCCAGATGTTCCTATGCTAACCAAAATAAGCCAGTACTCCAACTTGAGCCAAAGGCTGAGGCTGGCAAGGACAAGGAAGAGTTGCAGTTTTGTTGAGATTGTTGCTCACAGACGCTGCCCAAGGCATGGCTCCAGAGGCCTGGGCAGGTACAAGAGTACGCGCGGCTTCCTTATTGCTAGACTTCGCAAATAAGAGCAGCGACATCGCTTATCAGTTTTAATGACCTACTTTACTCTCCATGTGTATGGTGCTCTTGTGATAGCTGGAAATATGTGCTTATTCTTGGCTGGTTCTTGTCATCAGAGTTGATTTTAATGGTTTTTATCTAATGACACTGAAATTAATCACCTTTAACGTATCTCATGACTTCGTATAAGACAGAGGCCAGCCTTAACTGATGTCAGCCTGGCACAAGGTAAATACTGCAGCATCAAAAAGCAAGCAACATTTTTATTTTGTTTTTCTTGTCTTGATAGAGCAAATCAGTAAGTACACGTTTAGGAAGGTTATTGGAGATAGAAGGGTATTTTTAAACTCTCACGTCTATGGAATTTTAAAGTCTCTTTCTGAAAATCTTTATGACCAGCAAGGGAGCCCAGGGTAGAGATCAGTGCAATTATTGATGCCATGTTGGTTGGTCCTTCTTCAAAACCAGCGTCCTATTCAAGGACTAAAGGACGGTGCTTGGTGGTGCGTGGTTCCAGATTCTGGTGGGGTTTTTAGGGCTGTATAAATTAGCTTCCAAAATAGAATCTGCTGTGGCAGGAGGAAAGGAGTAAAATGTCTTGTTGCTAAGGAACATGACAGAGAACTGGGAGATGTGACTCAGTTCTTGGCTTTGCATAATTTCTCTTCAGTAAGATGTGGGTCCACAGAGCATGTCTTTCTAAGTGTGAAGGGATGGATATTAAAAATATTTACTGAGTTTTTAAGGAGGGGCTGAGATGACTGATGCTGTATGGGGAGCCAGTTGAACTCAGTCCACTCACACAGTTAAATGTATTCCTGAGCGTCTGCAGCATCAGGAGCAGAGGAACTATGTGCCAAAACCAAAGCCGCTTCTCATCTCCCGATTCCTAGTACTGCTCTTTCTTCAAAAGAGTCTGTTGCTGCTCTTTCTCTCCCTGCAGTAGAGTTTAATTTTAGAGGAGAATGGGTCTTGAGGGGCTAATAGGCTGGAAAAATTTGAGCTTGCCTTGCTGTAAATCTCTCTTCAGAGAGGATGGATTCCGCTTTTGTTTTGTAATACCTAGCTGTGCCTTTTTTACGACATTCCCACACCGTTTTCCATCTTTGATTTCATGACTGGATATTGCAGTTTGTTTATATATTTTAAACGCTGCAGCCACACGTGTTCTTGCTTTTGACCTTAGCACCACGCTCTCCTCGCAGCGGGGGACAGCTGGGTTCCGTAGCCTGTAAAATCACTGTTAATAATAAGAGAAACAACCACGCTGGCCATGTGCTGGGAATGTGGGTCAGCATGCACCCTCCAAGATTTTCTCTTAGAGTCAGAGTTTACTAACCCTGTATTAGAAAACATGCTGCTGTCAACCATCCTGTGAAGGGGATTTTGTCTAGGCGTGAGTTCAAAACCAACAAAAAATATTAGTGATAGCAGCAGGAGATAAAGCAGGTGTTCTTTAGTTGTTTCGCACGGGTTTGTTTTCCCTTGGCAAAGTCTAACAAGGTTGCAGGGGTTCAGGCAGTGGGTTTGTGAAGATGTCCTATAGGAAGCCGCTGTTATCCTGGTCAAAATGTGTTGCTGGGTCACCGTACGCCTGGATGTCCGCTGAGCGAGCACTTACCTTTTTTTGTCCGCATAAATGTGCAGGACTTGAAATCTGTTAACGTTTGCTTTTCTGTTGGTTGTTTCCCCTGGTCTTTGAAAAGAGGCAGGGTGTGTAAGATGGGACATGCTGGCCAGGGCCACAAGGTTGACTGTATTTTATTGTATTTTGTATTACAGTACTGTTGTATTTTGTTCTCAGAGCCTTTGCATCATGGGGTTTTTCTTCCTGAAAAGGGGAAGAAAATGCATGCACTAAATAATTTTGGGGACACGGTAAGGCTGCATTTATTAAAAGGCTTCTCCTGTTTGGTCGCCATGATTCAAAGCCAAGGAGTCAGGAGCCAGTGCTCTTTTCCATCCTACCTTTTCTTTTGTTGCCAACACTTTGGGCAATTGTAATTAAATATTTCTTTTTAGAAGTGGTCTCAGGATGAGTTTTATGGCCCAGACGTGATACTTCTGCAGTTTGGGCTGAGACACATGGTATCGTTGGACTGTGCTCTAATCTTAGGGGTGTAAATCCAGAGTAATTGCATCCCTCTCAAATCTCTACAGGCACAGGAGGGATCAGAAGTTGGCACTCCGTGGCTTGGTTGTGCCTCAACGAATTCAGCTGGTTTGCCAGCAGGCTGAGGGTGTAGTTTTGCAGCGTGTTGGCTTTGGCAGGGAGCTCAGCGTAAGGAGGTCCGGTTTCCTGCGCTTTGCTCCGCCACCCCCTCACTTGGGCTGCCACAATGCTCACGCTCTTCTGCTGTAAGAGCATCAAGTTCAGCAGATTATTTTTAATCTGGGTCGCTGCAGTGGCTTAGCTCGCAGTGCAACCTCGCAGGAAGGTGTAGGAACACAAGAGGAGTGCCGCCATGGCCCGTGAGGAAGATGCAGGAGACCTCGGTGTATCCCAAGAGATCCCCGTGAGCTTTCAGTGAGTTCCCAAAGTAACCCAGGAAGAGCATATTGTGCTGAACGACAGCCATGAAACTACTTCGAATCAGCTGATGGCTGGCACATTTCTCCAGTAAACAAGCTGCATGAAGTATATCCTGAAGTGCCTTTTCAGTCTGCGGCAGTAGGGTGAACAAGCCCTGCTTTTAATGAAGTAATTGTTATTTAATAGTTTTTATCAATGTCGGGGGAATTTCGAGCCTCGCTTATACTACAAAAGCTTGGTGGTGTAGCAACAATGGCATGGTTTGACTGATAAATGTTCCTCGGGGAGGTACAGGGTATGGCAGTTTCCCAAAACCACAATAAACTACCTGGCACAAGTATTCCTTTTTCTTCCCTCCCTTCCCACCGTATAAAGGCTTCGGCCAGCGTAGTTATGCCAGCTAAGGGTGTGATGTTTTTTCTCACTCCTAATTGACACGTTTGTGCCAGCAAAACTTCACAAGTAGTCCAACCTCAGGTGGGGTTTTTTGTTTGGGTTTTGATTGGGGTTTGTTGGGGTTTTTTTCAGCCAGTATCACTATGCTAGATGGAGAATTTGGTTTTGCTTGTTCAGGCCAGCATATTTAGCCAAACCTGCTTTTCTGAGGAAAATTAGTCCCTGCTCCTTCTAGGAAAGCCGCTGTTTCTTGGTGAACAATTCATTTCATAGCGGTTAAATCTGAGGTGGAAAGTAGTATGGATAAACGTTAGAGGCTTTGTTTAGGGTTGCTTGCCTTTCAGTTGTAATTCGGCAGCATCTCTGACTGTAGCCACCATGTAAAATTGTCTGGTAGTAATGCTGCTTCATTGTCTGAATTTATTTCTGTGTCCCTTGTCAACCTGCACACCTCACATGGAGACACAAACTGTGAACGGTTCAGATTTATCATGTCCCCGCTTTATTGGTGGGACAATAGAGAAAGGTAGAAAAGGGCTAATTAGTTTATTCACATCTCCTTAGTTTGTAACAACTTTAGATTTGTTTCTGGTCTAAACCCTGTGCCTTGATTCCGTAATTTCCTTGCATTCACTAATTCTAGGTTTTTCAAGATCGGCAAATGGGTGTAGGAGCGTAGGACCCCTACTTGCACTGCAGCCGGAGAGCACTGCTTGGCTGCTGCTGGGGCTGTCACCCGTGGGACAGCAAAGGTTTGGGACCAGGGTTTCGGAGCAGAAGACACTTGTTCTGGGGGATTCTTGGTAGCAACCTTGGCATTGGTGCTTATCCAGCAACTGGGACTGCTGTGCTAGCTTCATCTAAACCGAAATGCATCAGAAATTCACTCTCTATCAGGATGCATTGCTGGTTTGAGGGTCAAGTCATGCCAGAGGACTTGGAAGCAGGCTAGAAAGCATTTCACCTTTTATTGGTATTGGCAGAAAGGCAGCGTACCTGACAGCCTCCTGAGCTCTTACAGCTTATAGGGATAGCTTATCCTTATCAGACACCTACTTGCTTTTTTGTTCTTTTTTCTAACCTGTCAGCAAAGAGATGACTACTTGGATTTTCTCGCTGTTCTCTTTTCTTCCCAGGAGAAGCCTAACTCCTATCAGTGAATCATTCTTGCGTAGGTACAAAACTCTGAAGTCGGTTTAGCCTGAGAAACTCGCATACAGAGTAGGCAGTCATTCGGAGAAGAGCGGTGCGGGAAACTGTGTTTAACCAAGGAACCATGCAAATGTTTCAACAGGCCGTTGATAAGTGAATTTCTGGTTACTTAACCTGCTGAGGCATTGCCCTGACAGTGTCTTGGACTGTTGGGCTGGTACACGATGGGAGTGTGTTTGTAGGAGTCTACTTAATGATGCAGAAAACAAGACAATTATTTTAACCTGTACTGAGTGGCTTAAAGGCAGAGTAGATATATTGTGTTTTAAAAAAAACCTCCGGTTAGTGATGTAAACAAGTATCAGTACCAAGCAAAGTACATCCTTGGATCATGGAAGTGTATCCATTGCACCTTTTTCTGTTTTTAATGCCTGAGGTGATGCCCAAAAGTCACCAGCATTAGAAGAATTTCTCCAGTACTGGAATTGGATGCATTTCTCTCTGTTTTGAATTGATTATCTGATGGATTCAGTTTTCATTAAGTCCAGCACGATACTTCATGAAGAACTATATACGGCGTCTGTGAAATGATTCAAATGAATACATACGTATTAGTAATTGCTTTATTTGTCTGTTCATTTGACTGTTGTAAAAGCGTCTGTCGCAGGTCTGTCACCTCCGACGGCATTATCGTGGGAGCCCGAGGGTGCTAACCCTTTGAAATTCCACACAAGTCAGGATGAGACTCTGTCTCCATCTATTCTTGAGCGGGGCTGATAGGAGATGATAAATGAGCCGTTACTTTACTGCGATGATGGATACAACCAAAATCTATCCTAACTTTGTTTGGCCTGTCAGCATAATCTGTTCATTTATTGTGTGTAATTAAAAAACCCCGTCAAACTGAAACCATTCCTCTAATTAAAGCCCCCGTAGCCACAATTTGTCATGCTCAACGCTTCTGTGTTTTGTTAAATGATTTGGGTTTGATTGTTGAGAATGCAGACATGGGTTTTGTTGGAGATTTTAGGATTTCGGGTGTTCAGATGTGTTTGGCTGCTGCAGATCAGTGTGGTGTCACGCTGCTAAAAGGGACTTTATCCAAAAGCAGAACTCTACTCACGTAGATAGAAATATGTTAAGGTCATTGGAATCGGGTTTGTTATAAATAGAGGGACTACATCAACACCTGGTAAAATAGAAGGAAAAATACTCAGCTGTTTAAAGGGATTAAAACATCATGAAGCATAGCGTGGTATAACCTTGTTCTTGGGACAAGGTTTTTCATGTTGTCTGGTTGAAGCATACCCTGTCTGCCTGTATGAAGCATTACTGCGTAAATCTCTCTCTTGCCGAGTCCCGACTTCCAAAGCCACTCACAGAATTTCAGGTTGTTCGTGTTGCCGAGCAGTAGCGATGCTGAAGAGATGTGCCTTTGTCACCAGGGGTCTTCATTGCTATTCTGTTTTGTTTGAAATAGTGTTACTCTGCTGAAATTTGACTACACTACGTATGGTTTTAATGCAGGTGAAATACACGGTTGTCTTTCCCCTCTGGGATGCGAGACAGGAGCAGGGCAGAGTGATTGCTGGTATTGCCTTGCAGTGCTGCGGGAGCCTTTACAACTTCCTGGAGCTGTAAAGGCTTCCTCACAAAGCACGGCCTTTTATACCTAGTGATTTGTTCTTTTCAATAGAGCTCTTCTGTTGAAGTTAAACTGCTTTTAAATCATGTACACAATGGCATTTTTGTTGGGGAGGCCAGAGCCCTTTTGCTTTCAGAGTGGGCCTCAGGAAGAAAAGTTGACATTCAAGGGCGTTGTTCTGCTTCCCACTCAGACCTGTGCTCGGCCTCTCTCCCGGTCTGCGTGAGTTTATTTGTGTCACCCGCTTCTGCCCCGCGTTACTCTCCGCTCCCTTCGACTGTGGATTATGCTCCTTAGTGGGACTGGATGGTTTTAACAGGGACCGACTTCACCAGCGTAACATAGAGACCGCACGGCATTGCGTAGAGAAACGGAGCAGAAGGGTTGGAGGGGTGGCTCTGGAGCGATGTTCTCGTCTCTTTGTGGACTTCTTGTATTTATTCTGGAGGGGATAAACTGCATCTCTTCAAATCAGCTGCCTTAGTTTTCTCTTAAATAAAACAAAGACAGTAATGCTTTTATCTTGCAAAGGCTTGAGAAGACTCAGGGAGCTGATAATGCCCTGGAAGGGACCGTCCCTCCACAGTGGCAGCGAGGTTCATTAAAATTGCAGGTGTGCTGGAAGGGCAGTCTATAGCACTTGGAGCTAAACGTCCTCAAATTGCAGATGTTATTAGTCATTCGTTTGTTCTGGAGGCGCCTAAGACTACTAGAAGGAGAGCCAGTAACAAAGCATTTATTACTGCTTGTAGATCATATACCGTGTTTGTCGATGTACATGAGATTACTGGTTTGGGAAGTTTAGCCTTGTTCATTTTTCCAGAGATGAAAATTGTAGCTCTCAGGTGCTGCCCACTGTCCAGTATGCCATGACAGTCCTTTAGTATGCACCCACCTGAAGCTGCTTTGCAGATAAACGTGTCTTTGTGTTAAATTCTTCCATTACAGCTGCCTCCTGTTATTTCTGCACTAGCCAAGAATTAGAACAAAAGCCAAGTCTCTGCTTAGTATCGGACCTTGGAAAATCTGTTTCTGTAAATAATTGGTATTAATGTTAGTACAGTTCTTACGTGCTCTGTAGAACATGTTATGCTTGGCCTTGCCTAACTGAGCCAAATCTAAAATGAAGTGGTTTTTTTTTTATTTTGTTGTGCAGTGTCGAAAAAACACGGCAAGCTCATCACCTTCCTTCGTACATTCATGAAGTCGCGCCCAACGAAACAGAAACTGAAACAGCGGGGGATCCTGAAGGAAAGGGTGTTCGGCTGTGACCTGGGAGAGCATCTTCTCAACTCTGGCCATGACGGTAAGAAACAATCCAATTCTTGAGTTCTTCCTCTGTTGGGAGTCTTATTTCAGGGTGATCGTATCTAGCAAAGGGCTAGTCGGTACTAGCGGAGAAACGTGTAACAAAAATCGAAGGCTGAAAAATAAATTGAGGCTAATGCTAATAAGAAGCAAGCATTGTGGTTCGATGTGGGAGCCCTGAAGATGGATGGAACTACTGCAGATGAGTTCTCAACATGCCTGAAGTCTTCGAATAAATATTAAATATTCTTTTGCAGGAAAATACACTTTATTATGTGTCAGTGTCAATGAATAATTAACTGGTATGTTAAATCCATATATTAACTCAGTAGCTTCCTATGATTCTAGCACAACTTGCAGTGTAAATCCTTCATCTGCCTTTTCCCTTGATTTCACAGAATTTACAGGAATTAACTGGATATTATGTTTTGTCACAGCTTGCTTTTCTCTCAGTTTGTTACGGTGAGTTTTCTGTAGCTCTTCTCGGTCCCTTTTGCCTTCCCATCAGGAGTTTAGGGAGGTAGCAGAGCAGAGCTGTCCATTCCAAGAAAACATTACACAATTGTTACTACTCTTCCTCGGGTGAACTTTCATTTCACCTGCTCTTTCCTACCCTCTCGCTGTGACATCTCCAATCGAGCCTGTGAAATCGGGGAGGTACCTGCATTGCCGAGTAGCAAACAGAGGACTTGAATTCTTTCACAGTTCACTACCCAAGGTCGTTCCCATAAATGGCCCATGCTGAGGGTTATTTAGAAAAGCAGCACGGAGCAGCCGTGGGCTGCAGCCGCTTTGCCCAGGAGTTAAAGCCATCAGGAAAGTAGTGATGGGCGTAGCGTCACTGTCTGGCGATGTCAGCTTGTTGACCTGTTTCATGTTTTTGCTCCTTGCCTAATGCAGTACATTTTGCAGTAGACCTCTTATGCCAAAGCTGTTCATCTGACATCTCCCGGCTTTTGCGTGCAGGCTGAAGGAGAAGGTACGTGACGTGGGGTAGGAAGGGAGTTTCTCTGTTAAATTTGTTTTCGGTGGTACTTCAGACTCCTTGTTCGTATGAATGCCTTTTGGAAAAGGGATGGTAAAGGGTGGGGAGCTGTTTCGTGCACTTTTTCCAAGTGATTCAGTTGGTAACGGCAATGTGCGCTCCCTTGCCTGACATGAAGTGTTTTACTACCAGTTGGTGAATAATATGAGCTTGTTCTTATGGAATCAGGACTGTGGCAAGGCTCATTGGCTTGTTAATTGGAACCAGTAGAGATCTTTATTGCTGGGGCTTGAAAAGCGTCAGAGCGCCAGAAACTGGATGGTTTGGAGACAGAAACAGACAGTAACCCATGTAAGAACTACATCAGGAGTAGGTAATTTACACCGCCGGGTAGCTATGGAGCTGGTTTTATGTTCATGCTGTGGGAGCAATCTTGGAGGGCAGGAGACATGCCAGCAGAGTGAGCTCATTAATGGGAAAGAGAGAATTCTCTTTTATCCCCAGCCCTCCTCCTGTCCATTTTAGTTAGGCCCAAGTCAGCAATAATTAAAGCTTTTCCCTGCCCTCTGCGCTGACTTCTTCCCCTGGCTTTAAGGGGTGCGCATTTTATTTTGCAATAAAAGACACATCCTGAGCTGAACCACACTGTTCTAACTCCACTGGAGGCTCCTGTTTGACGGTCTCTAGGGCTCACTTCTTGTTCTGGTCACTGCCCTCCCATCACGTGCAAGTGAGTGACTGTGATGGAGCTGTGCTAATGAGGTCTCTTCATCTGAGAAGTTACGAGTTGCTTTCGCCCTTGATTTAATACCTCTTTCCTAACTCCTCGGAGTGAAGCAGGTCCAAATTGAATGTTGCTAACAGGGACATGTCTCCATTTCACACAGCAGGGTTGGTTTTTTTCTGTGTGATTCAGCTCTCTGACCTGTATTCCAAGTGACGTAATCGCTGGGATTGGTTTTGTGGAGACATTTCTGGGTTCCTGTGAATCAAGCTCCGTGCATGCACAGCATTTTAAGATTCCCTCATTCCGCAGCGTTAACGTTCCTGGGCCTCAGAGCCAGCTGCAGTGCTGATCTGCTGCAAGGGGACTGAGATATCACAGGAGACCCTGAGTTGAATTAGATAGAGCAAAGATGCAGTCCTGCTCCTTCGCCTCAAAACCGGAACATGAAAAAGTATTTTTATAGGAGCACAGAGTACTGTAGCTGCAGTCTGTGCATGGTACCTACTGGTAATGTGTTGGGATTACGACCACAAAACATCTCAGTTCAGAAAACAAAACAAACCAGAACCCAATAGATTCATAGATTTGTTTAGGTTAATGCTAGTTTTGGCGGGTTGCTGCCCAATACCCAAAAGATTTAGCAGGACTGAAGGAGAACATGACACTGTCCACAGTGTTTGAAATGAATTGCAAGGCATTCCTGTGCTCCTCAGAAACGCACTATTGAACCAAACTGGAGTTATGTTAAGAATTTTATTAATTATCAGCTTTGGGAAGCTGACAAAGCCCAAATTCTCAAGACTTCGCTGTGAAACAACACGAGCAGTACCAATTTTGCAGTCATGAACATCTGAAACTTTGCTTGTCGTTCCAATAGGAAGTGGTGAGAGAGGAGCAGACCGAGAGGATAAAAGGGATAAGGAGGGACAAGAACTGAAAGAGGCCTCATGTTTTTTTACTAACACTGTGGAGGCAGCTGGCTCGGATTGCTTAGCTAGGAGAAGAGCGTGTTTGCTCTCGGGTGCCTGTATACCCCGAAGGGAATTTACAAACACAGAGGAAATGTTTTACCTACTGCAGTATGTTGTCTTTCTGTGGGCTCAGCAAGTAATCACTCTCATTCTGCAGCCATCGCGCCTCTTTCAAAAGGAGAATAAATTGGCATGAGATGTACAGGAGGAAAGCCATGCAGAAATGTGACCCGTCTTGCTGCTACGGAGCAAGAGCCCAGGTGCTACCATCCTGCAAAGCTCCGTACACGTGCTTTATGTTCAGCCCGCGCCGAGTTCTGAACTGGCAGAGCATTTGTCTTAGTTTACCTGAGTTTTTGAGATTAGCCTTGTGCTGAGGCAGGGTGCTCCCTCTTCTGAAAGGTTCCTCGCAGGCTGGCGTGACAGAACTTGCGGTTGCTAAACTTCAGGGCATAACACATCTGTTTATTGGAGTTTCTCCCTAGGGGAGGGTGTCTGGGTACGATGGGACGAGTGGAGCAAGCAGGCTGGTGTTGCCTTTTCATTTTGGATGAGGATGCAGTTTGTAATTTTTTTTAATTGATGTGTATGGGTCTGAGAAGTAACAGTATAAGCAGGTATAGGGAGGGAGGTAAGGATTTTAACAAGTGTTTACAATAACAGCGGTAGGGGCGAGTGCGGCACCTTAAAATCTTTCTGTGTGCCTGGTGATTCATGTTGGGGATTGCAGTAATTATTGGGCTGGCAGCTGGAGACAGGCAGCGTCCTGGTTTTTGGATTGGTTGGGATGATTTTTAATTCCAGTTTGTAGTGTGCTGACACTTTGAGCTCCCCCAGCAATGATGGGGCCCTTCTGTGGTCGGAGTTACACCTCCGCGCGGTGCGAAACAGTGCGTTCCCAAAGGCCCTTGCGGACAAGACAGCCGCGAGGGGAAGGAAGCGTCGTTGTCCGTTTCTTAGATGAGGATCTGAGTCACGGGCAGATCACAGGATTATTTTCCAAAATCATCCGTGTTCTAAGCTGCTTTTAAGAAGGGGAATTAGGAGCCACATGTGCTCCTGGTCACTGGGCTGGGGTGTACATAGGTGTGTTGCTTCCAGGGAAAGTAACAGCGGTCTGTCCTTCTGGTTCCTCTTCTCTGTCACACGTAGTCCTGAATTAGGGGCTGGTACCTGTAGGAGTGACACCAGTTTTGATGTGAGGGATTGACTTTGCTGTTGGGTCTAAATCTAGCAAAGGTTGTGGTGATACTCCCTTCAAGTATGTGGGTTTGCGCAATACCTCTCCGGTCGGCTCTAGTCACCCAGTGGAGCCTGCTGTAAGAGGCCCGTCTCCATTTAATTTTAGTGCGTTATTCATTTGTTGGCTCCTCTGGGTTTTGAATTTTGAATACTTCCCCTGCCAATGAAGCGTCATTTGGAAGCAGACCAAGCTTAGTAGGGGGTAGCTGTTTCTTCCTCGCCCTGAGAGACGTTCCCAGTTGGTTTGGTGCTGCTGACACCTGCCATGCCAGTTTGTTTTATGGAGCTGTGAGATGTGGCAAATTCAGCATAATCCCTGAGTCGTGAAGAGGCCTTGTTCCCTTTGTAGGTAGAGAGACTATTTTCCCCATAATTTTTTTCTCTCAAAGGAAACCAAATAGAACTTAAATTTAGCTCGACCCCAATTAGAAAGAATTGTGCTTGCAGAGGATGTGTTTGTTTAGTGTGGGAGCTGGTTAAATAAATGCTGCATTGCAGCATCTGTACCACGTCCTCGTTTGTGCCTCAGAATATTTTGAAACGGACCTCTCCACAACTTCTGAATTTATGACAAGTGTAGGAGTCCGCAGTAATGTGGTTAGCAGAAACTTTGTGCCCGGCTGCACGGAGAGGCCGGTGGATTGGAAAGCCGGGCAGGTTCTTGGCAGAGCGCGTGGCCAAGGTTACGGCTTTATGCAAGGGGCTGAGGCGGGCTGGACGGAGCCACAGTGCCAACGGGGAGGCCGGGCAGTCGCAGGTTTGGTGTTGCGGTTGCGGTGGTGCCGTTTCTCTCTGGCTTCGGGAGCTCACCGGTCGGTCGGGGTCGGTTAGCCGCCGCGCAGCCGGGTCTCTGGCGTGGTCAGCGGGCCAGAGAAAAGCCACGTGGCTTTTCTGGGAATAAACGAGTTGTGAGCTGCAGCAGCTGAGGGATTACCTGACCATGTACTTTATAGTGAAATGCTGCTGGAATTGCTTGGACTACAGAGGATGGGGTGTACAATACTGGCGGTTCTTTTTCTGCGCTGAAAGTGTTCCTCTTGCCTGGGGCTTGATAAGGGTGGTCATTTCTCCCTTGGCGATTAGAGTGGAGCACGGGCTAACCCTGGCCTACCCTAAAATGGTGGTATCGGGTGTTCATTTCATGAGGTAATCCATACAAGACAGCCAGCTCTGTTAACAGAGGATTTTGTAGACAAAAAGCAACGGGTATTTTTTGCACCTCTTTATGCATTTGTTGCATTGATACAGCGTCAGCTTCCATAATTGGAAAAAATGGATTTAGAAATGGCACTCATTTTCAATCTAAAAGTTTCCCATCTTGAAGGACCTATACCTCCTTTTCGAATTATAAGAAAATACCAGTGATCTGTCATCAACAGGAAGAGGTATTGCTTTTCTTGCTGAAAAAGTAAATAAATGCCTACAAAAGACAGAGTTTACTAACACACCTGGTTCTTGTGCTCTGTCCTTCCTAGTCTTCCCAGTTCCCCAAATTTATTAGGAATTATTTTGGACAAGTTGGGCAGGGTTAAAATAAAAAAGAAGATGAAAGCTGAGACTTTTCAGAACTGCGTGCAAGATCAAATTATAGCAGATGGGGGATCTTGATCCGGTTGTATACGGGGCACTAGCAACAACTGTTTGCAAGGGATGGAGGTATTCTCCTGTGCTGGCTATTGTGCTCTGCAGATAAGCTCCTTCA
The DNA here is from genome assembly GCF_035582795.1 of Mycteria americana. Classification (NCBI taxonomy): domain Eukaryota; kingdom Metazoa; phylum Chordata; class Aves; order Ciconiiformes; family Ciconiidae; genus Mycteria; species Mycteria americana. Next base: position 7,142,166 of record NC_134383.1, read on the forward strand.
CAGCACCTTGGGATTTCTGGTGGCGTCACAGCTTGGTCTGGATCCTCCGGTGTTACCCTTCCCTTCGAGCGATCCCCTGGCTGCAGTTGGGTGACGTAGTTGCCTTTGATGCTAATTTATTGCAGGTTTGAGTCTAGGGAGAACCCTGTTACCAGAACAGAGAAACACAAGGAATGAGATCTCGGGCAGCGTCTTGGCAGAGACCTGTAAAAATCTGGTTCCCCTTAGCTCAAGCAGAAGTTTGGTAATCTATACGTCGTCTCTTTGGTTCCTAGTATTAATGTGAGGAGTCCCTTTTACTAGCTAATAATTTTCATTATAATAAAAGTCTGCCTGGCTGGCTTTGGATCTTTGCCATCTGGGAAGGAAGCCTTGATTTGGCATTCAGGACAGCTGAGTCTTAGATATTTATTAATTTTAGTTTTTCTTGATGTTTTAACTCTTAGAGGGTAAATTTAACCACTCTCTCTCTCTCTCTCTTACTGCTAGAGAATGAAATTGAACATGACAAACAAGAAGTAAAGCAAACTTTGCTGAAAAAGTAGGAAGTTATAAAATATTTACAACATTGTTGCTTTTTTTCCCTTCCTTTCTTTAAATACTATCTTTAACTGTAAACACAAGGCAGCCCCTGAAATCCAGCAACTTCCAATTCATGTTCTGAAGGTCCAGGCAGAATCCCTGCTCGTGATGTCCTTGATAGGGAATTGCTTTGCTCCAAGATTTTTCACTTCAGCAAAAGCATTTTTCGCATTTGCAGAGCTTCCATCAGAAATAGCCCCTCAAGCTTTACCTGCACCCACTACAGTTCCGATAGCAAATAGTTACGTGGCGGTGCAGCAACCCTGGAGCGTCGCTCCCCAAGTATGCTTGGAATTGTTATGACTTGTATGCTGGCAACCACATCAATAGATTTCTTTAAGCAATTGTTCTTGTTCTTATACAAAGGTTTATTGAAATGCTGCGCGAAAAAGGTAGGTCATGTGTGTTCACCAGAACGCTTCCATCGGGACGATGAAACAGGCCACGGTCATTACAACGGGCTGAGGAGAACGTTGGCTGTGGATGAGGCTGAAGGTTTGGATTAGATGCATTCGTTCTGTGAATGAACCCTTGGGGCATTTTTGTACTTTTGATAGGTATTTTCGGAGTATCCAAGCTGACAAGTTTGAATGTGAACTAAAAAGTTTCAGACCTCCAAGCAGGTTCAGATCTGGCATGCTGCTTTTACTCCTGTCTCTATTTTTAAGCATTTGTATGCCTAAAGGAGTTCATGATTAGGACGTACATGTGAGTTTTAAAGGATTTGTTTGCATGTCTCTTTTCTGCTAAGACATTTCTCGCGTGATTTTGGGCAAGTCCTTTAAAGTAGGATTCATCTCCTTTACTCTTAGGCATCTAGCAGGTATCCAGGTCTACGGTCAATTAACGTTGTAGCCCATTGAAGCAGACGGGTGTATCTGGAGGGTGATCACCCTGTCTACCATAATATAGGTGTTTTTAACAAAAAAAAAAAAAGTGGATCCTAACTTCTGCATTGGCACAGCAGGAAAAATAATGCATCCTTACTTACCCAATGATTTTTCTAATGCCCTCCCTGATATCTGGGGAAAGAGAGCCATAAATAAAACGCACGGCAAGCGGGGGATTCATATACAGGGCCACAGCTCACAAATCAGGGGGTGTATCGTGTTTCCTGACAAGCCTACTTAATGCAGGTATTGAGGAAATTGGGAATCCTGTTCTGCCTCCTTAAAGGTCTTTTCCAACCTAAACAATTCTATGATTCTGTGATTCTATGATTTTTCTGTGCGCTATGGTCCTATTGAGAAAACTGAAACTAATTGTGTAGTACATGGCTAGTCATTGTGAAAGGGCAAATCCTGCACCGGAATATTTGATTTAGTTCACAAGAAATTGTAAGTGGTCTGTCGGTGCCCATGAACGAGTACAGGAGACAGCAGCCTGTAGATAGGGCGGACGTGGTTTTCCATCAGTAAATTTTTCCCACTACTTGGAACTTTAAAAGTTGTTCATAAGCTGCATGCCATAGAGATACATTAAACTTTTTCTCCTCCCCAAATGATTTACTTTTGTGCCTCCAAAATCATGAGTAAAGGGGAGGATTTGACACGTACTCTTACTGATTTGCCTTGCGTGGTGGAGCCCGAACTGACCGTCTCTTTCTTACGATCCTTTATTGTTTCCTGCTTGTTTTACGTTCTGCAGTGAAGAAATACTGGCCTGTCTCAGCACTTCCACTTGCCTCTGAGTCCGTGTTTGCCACGGCTCTGCGCACAGACAGTGTAAACGGGGGACAAAAATGGTTGTAAAGTTGCATTCTGGGGCAGTAATGCAGTGGGGCTGTCGTGACTCGACGGCCCCTTTGAGCTCACAGGTAATATTGGTCATACCCTTCCATGCATCCTGCTGGCTATTATTTCATTTGGCTATCCCTTTTTTCAGGAGGTTGGCAAGATATTGAAACCTGTCGGCCTCAGACATGCCAAAACCAGTTTCCTTTCAGTATTTCACAAGTTATAGTAACGTTTTAATCAAAATCCATCTCCAGAGGACTTGGGCAATCAAAGACCTAAGCTGTAGTCAAAGTTCTGGCTGGCGAGCTGGAGCCGGGCGCTCGCGAGCTCTAAGCCCGTCTCTCACGCACCTTTCGTGGCCTTGGGGAGCTTGCTTGATATCTCCGCTTCCATCTCCACGCTTGTAAAATCAAAGTAATGGTCCATATCTGCCCCCAAGGTGCCACAAGGGTAGGTTTCTAATACTTGTGAAGTACTTGGAAGATTAAGAGCGTGATAAAAACATTAAATAGTATTTATTCAAGTGTTAACACAGGTTGGCATGCTAGATCCACAGTAACCTTGTGAATGTCTGTAGGAAATAAGTAAAACTTGTCTGTATGTATCCCCTATATTTATTTTGTACTTTGGTTGGGTTTGCATGATTTCACAAATCTAAACGTGTCAGCCATTTTGGACACCGAACAGTGCCGAATTCGCTGGAGCACTTCTGTAAATCGTGAAAAGCCTGTGTGTTTTAAGTGCCTAAATGTTTCTTCCGATCCAGCGGTGTGTGCCTCTGCACACACGCACCCGTGTAACCTAAGAGATGGATCCGGCAGCCTGGCCAGAACTGCAATAGTTGACCCAAATTGCAGATGAGCAGAGAATATTCCACTTCCTGCAGATGCGTTCTCTTCTACACAAACTCCTTCAACACAAGTTGATACTTTTAAAGGCCAATAGTTTTGAGCTATTTTGGGCAAATTTCCAAACATAACAGGCACTGTTATTGCTTCACCATCTGCCCTATGAATTGCTGGAACTCCAGATTATTGGGTACGGGGTTAGCATTACAAGAGGTACGTAGGGTCCCCGTGGAGAATTACTTGTTTGGGGGAAGTAGTTGCAGAAAGGGAGAGCAAGCTTTTGCAGTTAAGAAAAGAGACAGTTTCTCTCTCCCCTTCTTTTTTACCCTGCCTGCAGCTGTGAGAAGAGAAATTCTTTATGCCCGGGTGACCCAGAGGACAGCAGGGAGTTGAAAATTAATTTGCATTTCGAAACACTACAGCTGTAGGGGGAACAAACATGAGAAAAAAAATGGTGCGGTCCGTACAGGAATCGCTTGTGCTCGTATCCCTCCTCTCTTAACGAGGTGGATAGTGTTTCCCCTCTCAGCTTATTGTAGTAAGTGTAATTGATCTAAACACCTAGCGCACAGCCCAAATACGAACATATTAGTAGTACCTTTATTCCATTTGTGGATATTTTGTATTAAAAACAAAAAAGCCAACTCCAGAGAATTAGGTGGATGCAGCCCGGGAGATTACAAAGGCTCCAATCGTTGATACGAGTGCAGTCCTCAAGTGCAAAAATGCCCTGGCACAGACATACCCACAACATCAAGAACGTTGCTGATACCACAGGGCTTGAAAACCGTGGTCATCTACCTCCCTAGCTTGATGCAACGCAGTGGGATTTATGTTTCTCAGGCTTGAACTTTGTACTTTATTTTTACACAGTTCCTGGATAAGCTGCCATAAAAAAGTCCAGTCTTAAAAAGCAGAGTCCGGTGCCAGAGGCCGATTCCACAAATGGGCACCCCGTGGTATCTGCTCTTGGAACCGACTCATGGTTTATGGCCCCCTCTGCCATTATTGCCCTTTCCCAAGTGCAAAAGTCACACTTCAAATAAAAACGTTGCATGTTACCAGGAAATAGTGCAGCTTGTGATAGCTGGCTCGGACTTTACTCAACTCCTCAACAGCATAAATAATTTTAATGTGGGTCACTTCTTGGAAATCAGGAAGAGAGCATGTTGGAGGAAGTTTGCTGTTTGTTTGGTCTTGTACTTCTCTCTTACTCCTGGTGATTCCAACGTGAGGACATGGATTTAGGGATGAGACAAAAATCCTTAGAAGAGAATCTTTTGAAGTTTTGGGGGTTTTTATTGAATGTGCAGGGGGTGGTGGGGTCTGCGTGTTTATAAAATGACACATGCGGGCGACTCGCTGGGTGGCAGGGAGCCGTCCTGCGGAGGGTGCTCCTTATAGAACGGGGCGATAAAAAGGAAGCCCTTCACCCCTCTGTCCCACGCCTTCGGTGTCACTTTGGCTGCAAGGCGGAGGGAAGAGTTTCAGAAATGAGTAGTCCGAAATGAGGTTCCTAGAAAACGTTATAGTCTGAGTTATTACAGGTTTTTACTGGGTTTTTTTTGGAAGATACTTGGACAGTTTTTTTGCAAAAGTGAGCTAAAAATAGGAAGAATGATTGGGGTAAAAGCAACTGGATTTCTTCGGGTGAGGGTATTCATTGTTAGGTAACCACGCGTTAATACGGCGACGAAGGCAGGATTTGTTGTCTGATTTCAGCTGTCTAGAAGCTGTCGGAGTCTCAGCTAGTCACAAAATCCCAAGAAAGGGGAATGATGCGGTTTTTGTATTGCACTGGGTGTTCTTGGGGTGCTCTCCCTCTGCATGGGCCCGTCCTTCCTCACGGTTTATAAAGGCAGCCTGGACAATTAAGAGTGAGCTGCCTCCACCTACGCTTTATCTTGTGGCTGATTGTTTAAATTGATATTCTTGTGGCTCAAAACATGGCCCTTAACCTTCTGTTACATTCCTTCACTCGGTTCTGGTTTTTTCATACGCTGCCTAAGTATCGGTACACGTGCTTGATAGCCGGGGCTCTTACCTTTGTTGAGGAGGTTCAGAGTGGCGCTCAGGACGGTTTATTTCATTTTCCTTGCGTCTGCTGGGCTGCAGGTTTAGCTTTCTGCGGTTGTTTGCTATGCGTGGAATTCAGCTGAGCAGCTGCATTTCAGCGTGCCACGGTCCATTAACCAGCCAAAAGGCCTGGCTTGCGCGGCAGTTCACCTTATTGCTGTAATATTGTGAAAACGACACTGCTAGAGGGGAGCTTGATGGGAGGCCTCGTTCCCTGGGCTGAACAAATAGTTCTGATTCCAGTAATGTTCTAAGAAAATACAAAAAAAAATAAAAATAAAGCAAGCTTCCCAAAAACCCGGGGAGGGAACATTACAAAAGATTAAAAAGGAAAAAATAAAACCAAGGCGATAGGAAAGGAAATGTGCCTGATTTCAAGATGAATCCAAATGTTCTTCAGAATGAAAACCATAAAACTTCTGCTTCCTCTTAATGGCAAAGAATTAACCAGTTAACGAGCCCTAGGAGATGCAATAAACCTTTCAAACCAGCTGAGAGATGCTCAGGAATGAGTTGAAAAAATTCCTTTAGCTGCTATGGTGATGAAATATGCTAGGGTCTCCTTTATTGATGTGTCCACGTTTCCAGCCTCTTGCGCTTTCTTTCTTGGAACTACCTGTTATTTGAGACAGCAAAGGGAGAGAGGGAATGAGGGAAGGTGAATGATTTTGGAGCGGGAGACCTGTACGGTGCTCAGATTCGCACGAAGAGGGAGGTGCTCAAACGGAAGCACCTGCCAGTGGGTCGTGGCAGGCTGCGGCTGAGTCGGTGACTTTGTTGCAGAGAGATTATCTGGAGTCGGTGGCTGGAGACCGTATTGCTCAGAAAAGAAATAAACCCGACAGTGAGTATTTGTATGCTTTTGTTACGTGCCCGGGAAGGGCTGCGTGCTGGGTTTAATAAGCACAGGCGCCAGTTCTGGGCACGGAGGGCTGTTGGGGCTGGAGGAATGTACTGCGTGCTGCCCTGGGCTTGTTCCCTCCTTGCGTCTTTCCCGAAGCGGCCTGCTCGTGGTGGTTGTCAGAAACCGGGTGCTGAGCTAGGCGGACCTTTATGGCCGTTAATACAAACCGCCTGCGTCATCAAGTCTGGATGTTATAATTGCAGGAAACCACAGTAATTAACTGGCATTAATAGAATTTTAGTGTAGATGCTACTGCATCCTATGAGAAGAAATCTCCATCGGTTTCCCGCTGTGATGCGGCTGAGATACCTTTCTGATTCAAATCTGGTAATTGGTTTGGGATCTAGAAGCCAAAATCAGGACCGGAACACCGAGAAGTTCACCTCTGCAGCCGGGGAGGGATTTGTGCAATGGACAGAGATAGGGACCTGAAGAAGTCACAACGTGATGTCAGAAGCCACTGTAGGTGGTGGATTCGCAAAATTAAGTCTTAGCTCGTGCTGTCATCCTGCCGTTTCATTCTGGTGGTAATAGACACTATTCCCTCCATACGTGTGTATATGCATATATGTAAATGTATATTTAGCTGAAGGGCTTGGGATTCAAAGGGGAGAGGGAGGTTAAACACGCATGTAATTGTCAGGCGTCATCTTTGTTGAAAAATCAGAAAAACCAGGTCACCATTCCAGCAAAGGGCCTTCAAGTACAAGTATAGCCCTACTTGAATTTCAGTCACTGCTCCAACCATGCAGAATTCCCCCAAAATATCTGTGGTGCTGGCATGATATATTTAGCTTAAAGAACAGATCGTCCTGGTAGCCAGATTAGGAAGTGCGTAGAACAAGCCTGCTAGAATTTTTTCAGTGTATATTAATTATTCAAACTGTGCCCAAGATCTTCCATGACAAAGAAGTACTTCAGGAAGCGCATTGTTGGCGCTACATCCCTCGCCTTGCCCCTTGTTCTCCCTTGACCTGATTCACATTGTCACAACAGGTTGCTGCTCAGCCGAACCGGTACGTAAATACCATTCTCGCCATGCTGTTTGTTTACACAGCTAGGTAAACCCCAGAGGGTAAGGCCTTGGAAGCGTGCAGAGCTCGCTCCCTGCGGCACCGGCCTTCGATTAGGCAGCGCAGGCGGGTGTCCTAGCGGTGTTCGTGGTCTGTAGATAAACAGGAGAGCTGTCTGCGTAGGCTCTCCCACGGTGCGTGTGCATCGCCCTTCTCGGACGGTAGCCGCCTCCCTGGTAGGAATTAGGCAGGCAGGGAACGCGCTCTTTATTTATTTGCTTATTTATTTATTTCAACGGGTGCTACTAATTTCAAGGGGACCCTTATTGAGATTCTGGCATGGACCATTCCAGTCTTTGGGAGTTTGCAGCTAAGCGTTAGCAGATCTCGCCACAACGCTTCTTAAAACTTGGGTAAACTCCTTTACCCAATCCTTTGCGACTCTCGTAGTCGGGCAGCGGGCAGAAGGAAATGCCGCTGATGCAGTGCTGAGCCCAGCGTCCTCGCTCGGTTCACTGGTGAGATTTGCGACCGCTCGCCTTTTGTAATGGGTGGTGGTGGGGAGAGACACGCATGTGGACATCTCACAGTCTCGCTTGGTTCTCAGTGAAACCAAAATGAGCGTGAGCCTAGTGCCTCTTGCCATCTAGGGTGCTCTCTTTTGTCACAGAAGAAAAGACACCGCTGTGTCAGCATCTAAAGCCTCGTCCTTTGCCTTCGCTGCAATGGACGGTGCTGTTCTCATCTCTCTGCTTTCCTGCACCAATTTGTACCTGGGTTGCACTTGTCTCCTAACGCTGTAGTGCAATGCAAAACATATTTTATCCCTTTTTGGCAACTGCTTGAGTATGATATAACTCCTTCACTGTCCACTTAAAGCCTTAAAAACTTTCTTCTTCTTCAAGACACGTTGAATCTTTTTGTGTTAAGGGGTAAGTGCTGTCCTCCAAAAATGTTTTTTGAAACGGTATTAGAATTTAGGGCCATCTGTTCCGCCTGCTCTGTTCCCAGACATGTAGCTTACGGTGTTGTGGATGCCTGATGTACATTTTACCAACATGCTCTCCAAATGTGTATTCACTCAGCGGGGAGAAGCTGTTGCTTATCCCGGCTCAGATGCCTAAATGTGTGTCTGGTCGATTCCTAATGCCAACAGTTGTGGTGCTACTCTGAGCTCGCAAGGCTGCGAGAGGTACCTTCAGCTTCAGAGCGGATGCTGAGGTTTCCTGCCGCAGATGTCGTCTGGCTGCATTAGTGGAAGTTGAGTTTTCCATTGCACCTGCAGGGGAGAGCAGAGGGGATCGCCTCTGCTGGTTTTCCTTCCCCCCAAAAAGCAGCACTTGGTTTCCAAGGCTCTTTCTATGCCATTGCTTAATGTACAAGGGGCTCTGCTTGCCCCACAGTCTGCACCATGCTTTGGAAAACAGCGAGAGATGCTGCAGATGCCCAGTACCGTAATACTAGAGTCTGGCCGACTCGGTTTTGACTGTCTCTTGGTATCTTTGAGTATCGCAGGGCCAGGGCCTCATCTACTATAGCTGAGCCTGCGTGATTGACGTGCCGCAGGGATTTACAGGTTTTGTTCTGTCCTGCGCTCGAGCGCGCAGCAGATGTGCCCTTAGCCCAGGGTGCACCTGCTGATTTCCAGGGCACCGTTTAAAAAGAGCCTTTTCTCTAGCTGTGTGAGTGTTTGCTGCGAGGCGGGAAAAAAAGCAGGGAAGGGGCTGGGGAGGGGAAAGCACAGAGCATCTAAGTTCAGTGGCACTTAGGGGAACTGACTGGCAGATGGCATTTGCTGCTTGATATAAGGGGATTTGCCACATGACCTATTCAGAATCTGTCACATGGCAAATTGATCAGACCTGGCATCTAATGTAAGAATAAATCTAGATCATCATAGGAGCTGTAGCAAAAAGGTGGCTTGCAGAGGAGTCCACAAGGATCTGAGCTTTCTCCATGAAGATTTGCTGATGCTCACAAGAGCTCAATCCTAATTTTCTTTCTGTGTTCAGGGCAGTTTTATCGCCCTTTTATAAATAAAGTAATTTGCTCCTCCTTAAGCTTACAAGGATGGACAGATCGCTCCGGCAGTGGATGCTGCATGAGGCCAAGAAGTCAGCTGGAAGGAATCGGTTGGTGAAGTGGCTTGAATATTAACTTGACACCTAATTATATCCTCCGGGCTTATTTTTTCCATTCTGTCATACCCTGGTCTGTCTGCACTTTCTGTGAGTGTGGTATGTTGTGTAGCTATCTAAGTCCAGTCACGCTTCGGTAGACGTTGGGGATGAAATTATCAGTCGTAAAAACTCTCCTGGCCCTGGTGCGCAGAAAGTAGCATCTCCTTAACGTTTATATTTGCTTAAACCAAGCAGTATAGGCTAATCCTGGATAGATTTGAAAACAAAGGAAGTCTTTGGCCAAAGAGAGTATTTACTCAATTTTATAGCTCTTCTGGAATGGAATTTAACACCACAGTTCTTGTGGGAGTTGTGATGGGACCTGCACTGTCTCTGCCTGACCAGAATTGACTTTTTTCAACCTGATTCATACCCTGGCGTTTCTTTAAAGCAAAGAACACCTCTGACCAGTCTCCACATCAACTCCTAAAGTTAAACTTCTTACAGGCTTTCTCCTTGTCGTGGTTTAAACCCAGTCGGCAACTAAGCCCCGCACAGTCGCTCGCTCACCCTCCCCCCACCCCGGTGGGATGGGGGAGCGAATTGGGGGAAAAAAAGGTAAAACCCATGGGTTGAGATAAAGACAGTTTAATAGGACAGCAGAGGAAGAGAAAATAATACCAATAATGATAAAAGAATGTACAAAACAAGTGATGCACAATGCAATTGCTCACCACCCGCCGACTGATGCCCAGCCCGTCCCCAAGCAGCGATCGCTGCCCCCCAGCCGGCTCCCCCAGTTTCTATACTGGGCATGACGCCGTGTGGTATGGAATAGCCCTTGGGCCAGTTTGGATCAACTCTCTTGGCTGTGCCCCCTCCCAGCTCCTTGTGCACCCGGCAGAGCACGGGGAGCTGAAAAGTCCTTGGCTGGTGTAAGCAGTACTTAGCAACAACTAAACCATCAGCGCGTTATCAACGTTATTCTCATAGTAAATCCAAAACACAGCACGATACCAGCTACTGGAAAGAAAATTAACTCTATCCCAGCCGAAACCAGGACACTCCTCTAAGGAAGAACTAAAGCAGTAGCCCAGCTGGGCTTAGTTTATGGCGTCTGACAAGACCGCAACCTGAACTAGACTTCAGTAACATCCTCAACTAACCAACACCACTTGTTCTTTAGTCCCCCAGGTCCTCAAGAGCTGCACTGAATTCATTGAGAAGCATGGCATTGTGGATGGAATATATCGTCTGTCTGGGATTGCGTCCAACATCCAGAAACTACGGTAAGGGCGCCGTGTTTGACAGACCTGTTTGCCCGGGACGAATGAGGCACGCGCTAGGTTCAAAGGCTGTGCTTTCAGAAGCCTGCACTGTGGCAGTTGTGGGGCCGACTGTTCCAGCAGCTCCGATGCGGGTGTGCAGTCTCGACTCGATGGACGGTACGCCGGGTTTGCCACCCTTTCGGAGCACCGCAGGGTTGTTCAGTAGAATTCACTTTGCAGGAAGTTTTCCTTCAGGATAGAGTATCGGAAGGCTCTGGGATTGTGGTGTCGCTGCGCTGTCGCATTTCATTCCTGTTTCCTCTTGCTCCTGGAGCCCTTTTGAGCAGCTGATATTTCTCCTTGCTGCTTTGGACTCCTGGCATATTAGCAATTAATTGGTAACATGCAAAGAATACTTGCATAATTCTTGGTGGGTGGCATTGCCGTGCTGTGTGGGGAAAGGCTAGGTGTGTGCTCCACAGTCAGGAGCTGTTCTCACCGCAGTAAATGCTCTTTCTCCTTTTGTGAGGCTGTTCTTCCTCCCGTCATTTGGTATGCATTTTTTCGGTTGTGAAGGGACCGAGAGTACCTAGTGGGATGTGACTAATTCCGGCGTCGATCCTAGGCCCACGGCCCCACAGAGGCAGCAAAGGGGTATTTTCCATAGGAAGGATGTCCTTTTTGTACCAGCTATTCCCAAGTTCAGTGGACAGGTTTGAGCCGGTACCGTTACTGTACAAACCCTTGTCTGGATTGGCTTATTCTAGTTCAGCTTAATCCTGTTTCTCATCACAGCAAGTTCCATTTTAAAAATCTGCTCCCGAGGCTTTGATATGCAGGCTCCAAAGACTCTGATTGTTGCTGTTGCCCACAGTGGTCTTGGCTGAATAAAATGTTTGCCCTTCTTGCTTCAGTTACATCCCTTTAATTCCCCATTTTGACTTGTGCTGGACCATCTTTCTAATCGCTGCCCTAGTCCATTTTTTCCCTTTGTGTTGCCAAGACCGTTTTCTCCTTCACTGTTTTCCAAAGGTGCTTTAAAAATGGTTTTCTAAAACTTCAATGGCATAATTCCCTGGTATAGTACAGAGAATGAAGTGACAGCCTATTTTTCAATTTTCTGAGATGTTCCAAAGACAAAAGCAAATGAGTACATGGCATAACTTTCAGACACTGTCCCTGTTGTTCATCTAAATCACTACGGATTTTCATTAAGTGTCTGATTAATGTAGGACACATTGCTTTGCTGTAGTTTCCAGCTATATAAACAGATCATTAGGCGTATTTCAAAGCTAGGGCTGCAGTATCCTTATAAATGAGTCACTGTTCTTAAGTTTCACATAGAAGAACTGGATCTCCCGGATTTAAAGGGCTTTTTGGTTGGAGAGAAAGTTAGAGAATTTATTCCACATGGGAGATTTACTCCAGGACAGAGGTTGGCTCTTTAGTAGTGCAGTAGCTGCCTTTGTTTGGCTGGTAGGCAAAACAGAGCGAGTGTTGAGGTGGTATGTGTATCCCTGTATTCTGGCTCTGGCTTTTTTGGGGAGACTGTGAAGTTGTATTCTTCTAACAAAATCTTCCTTTGGGGTCTCTAAATAACATGTAGTTCTCAAAACAGCCAGTGCAGAGAGAAGAAAGGCTGAATGTAGTAGGGCTTTCCCTTTCTTCGCTCCGTATTCTGCTTCTGCAGGGTAGGTCTCTTGACACAGCCTGAGATTTATTCCTAGGGAAAATATACTGGAGTAGCAGGAGTACTGGAGCAGGGCAGGATGTGGCCAGGGAATTTCAGCCAAGGCTGAGTGTATTTGTATGGGGTGGGTTGGTGTCTTTCCCTGATCTCCCTTCTGAGCTCTCTCTCCTTCTGTGGAGCCAAGTGCAGGAATTAAGTTTCTCTCCCAGCTATGAGTAAGTGATGAGTCAGAACGTGCCTGTGGGAGCAGTACATACTGAACACTGAGGACTGTGGCAGAGACCTTTATTTCCTTCTTCTGTGCTGTCTTTGGGATGAGGAACTGGGGCGGACTGTTCACCCTCTTGTCTGAAGAAGTAGAGACCTCTTCTGCCCCCCCGCCTGGCATAGTATAAATGGCTTCCCTCACGCAGCCTTCGTGTCTAGGGGAAGGCAGGAGCTCCTTCCTCATCTTGTAAGGGATGTACGGTTGCCCGCTGCAGTTACAAATACGCCTGGTGCCTTGGACACGGGTACAAACTGGTTCTGTCCTGTAGGCAGAGAGGCGAGCTCAGTGTTTGAGCTGTGCTGAAGGCATGTTTTGTGTTACAAGTTGCCTGGTGTGGACAGGGGGAGAAGCCAGGGACGTTGCCACCAAGCCCCCGACATTGTTGTGGTTGTAGTGTAGACAGGGTGACTCCCCGCGTCACGATAAGCCGTTTTGGTTTACAGCTTAAAGACAGACCCTTGTAGAGAAACCGAGCTTCAGCTAGAGCAGCCGTGTTCTCGCAGCTCCCCGTGGCCTGACTCACCATGCTAGCCCCTGCAAATCTGTCCTGCTAATTTGAAACAGCACTTTCCATGCACATATGCTAGCACTGAGCCAGCCCTTGGCCTTCTAAGCTCAGCTTTTATTTCATAAATGTTTGTGATGTTGGTTTTTTTCTCTCTCTGAAATCCAAGGGAATACTCAGGGATTTTCTTCATGTGGTTCCTGGCTCTCTTCACCCTGTAGCAGAGGCGTGCGCAGCTCAGCAGCTTGTCCCCAGGGAATTTCTGCACAGGCTAGTTTCCACGTGCAGCAGCTGCTGATGGCACTGCTCTTTGGCATTGCTTTATCACTGCAATTTCCAGGCCTTTGAAATGCAAAGGGACAGCAGCTTTCACTCAGACCTGTGGGCACTCCTCCTCCGGGCAGCTCCCAGTTACAGCCTTCGGGAGTTAAATATTCAGATTGTCTCCATGGTCTTGGAAGACAGTCTCTGGAGACTTTGTGAAAGGCCCTGTTGCAGGAAAAGGGATTGCAGACTAGCTGATCAGTTGTACAACTAACTGAAAATGCCACCTTAGAAGAAACAAAAAAGTCTCACTTTGGAAAAATCCAGTCTAGCAGCAGCACCACAACCATGGGTCGTGTGGCTTGGTGACTAAGTATGTGTTTTTTTCCTGTAAATCAGGAAACCCTCTCTTGACTGTAATTTGCGCTGGGTTTATATTTTCATTCCTCCTTTTCCAACCCCTTTGCCCATTTTTCTGTTCTCCTTACCAGCCACGAGTTTGACTCCGAGCAGATTCCTGACTTGACAAAGGATATTTACATCCAAGACATTCACTGCGTGGGCTCCCTCTGCAAACTGTACTTCCGCGAACTCCCGAACCCTCTGCTGACCTACCAACTCTACGAGAAGTTCTCAGTAAGTACAAGGCAATGCCTTTCACTTTCCACTTCAGCGTGACTTCATCTACACAGGTTGAAGAGAGAAATGCTGAAAAGGATCCAGCAGCAAGCTGGACCTGTCTTCCACACACCTTTCTTTGTCTTGCTTCTGCTTCAGCTGGGATTTTTAGAGAGATCAGAAGGACATATCTCCAAAATTACCGGCCTGACAGCACTCTGGTTTGTGCTACCTGCACACCACATTCCCACTTCTGCTAGCATGCTGCCATTTCAAAAGTGCAGCGGTGCCCCAGGTTTGAGGACCCTTTTCTGTTTCCCCTTTAGGTTTACTCATGCGTGCCTCTGTCCCCACGCCACACCCTATTGAGTCCACTTTTGGGGCCCCAGTAGAAGGTTATTGGGACACTAACAATGCTTTGCAAGAATTCTCCTATCGTTTGCCATTCCCCCGTGATTTCTCAAACAGGAGTGGGATTAGAAGCAAACGCTACTTGGAGCTGAATGCCCTCTGCAAGGAATTGCTCTGTACATTTAAGCTATAAAGTGGCCCAGATCTTGATTTACTTGGCCTTTCTCACACGATCTGTGTGCCGATTAGTCCCCAAGAGACAGACACCTCCCTGAAGGTAGAGAAGAGCAACACAATCCGCCTCCCTGCTGAAGAACGGTACATTGGCCACGTGGTTCAAGATGCTGTGGCAGGTATCTAGTCTTATTATTTGCAGCTAAATCCCTTCCTGCCTTGTTCCAGGACGCTGTTTCTGCTGCTACAGATGAAGAACGGTTGGTTAAAATCCATGATGTCATCCAGCAGCTGCCCCCTCCTCACTACAGGTTAGTGCAGCCTTTGCTCTGGTTGTAGCTTGGCATTTTCTTATTGCTAGCGGTTCAGGAGTGAAATGATACGATTCCAGTTTCCCCTCTCAAGATAGCCGCACTGTGCCTCTGTCTATTCAAATGGTTTATGGCTATATAAAGTTGATTTATATTTGAAGTAGCTCATTACCAGACAAACACGATATACTTTGCATAGTCTTACTTGATTTCCTTGGAAACTAGGTAGAGGAGGCAAATACAAGCTTGTTATGTCACTAAGGAAATAGTTTTAGGGGGGGCGGGCACAATACCAGCTCTAGGAATCACAATTAAGTGAAACGTAGCCAAAAAAAATTGGTTCAGGCCGTCAGTTTAATTTGCTCAAGTGTATTTTGTCTCCACTTCCCCCCCACCGATAATAGTAACTAGCAAATTATAACAATGCTCTAGTAGAATAAATAATGATAATATGTTGTTTAAAAATCACCAACTAATTATAATAATATATTCAATCAAATTAGTATTAATTAATTGGTGATATACTTAGTCACGACGCATTACCATATAACAACATGTTAATGGTCTTTAGTATTAAAAAATTATGGCAGGGTATGGTAAATAGGCATCAGACTAAAAAGTATGGTGATTGGTATTAATAACTAATTATAATACTGTCTAGGATTCTTTAAATAGTATTAATAACTAATAGTAAGTAGTCTTGACAAATTATGTACTGTAGAGGGTATAAACAGCTAATTGCGGTGTATGTTGAAAGTTATTTAAATGTCAATAACTACTGTAATTAGCTAGACCCATTGCGATGCTGTGTCCCGCGTGGTTTAGATGATGACCGTTTATAGTGTATGCAGAGGGATATTTGGCTATTAATTTCTAATTATAATACTTTATGATAATCATCAATTGGTGTAGCAGTTTATTATTGTATGTTAATCTGCAGAACCAGTCATGACTCTGTACCCTGAGTCGCCAGTGGTAATGCACAAAGTTAGTTATTTAGATATTGATAACTATTTATAAAAATGTGTGTTAATAAATAGTTAAATATTAATTATTGTAACGTATGGTGATGAGCTGGACAATTGTGTTATTTATACCACTCAATTCTGAGTGGTATAACTATATATTATTTGAGTATCAATAACTTATTATATTGTATTTAGCCTCAACTAATTATAATGGCTAACTAATGTGTTACAAGCTATAAATGTGTACTGCTTGCTCTTGAAATAAGTAATTAGTGTAATAGCTGGTACTTTGTATTAACTAATTGTAATATTTTGGTTAGGTTAATTAAGGGGCAGGGCCTTGAAGAGGACCTTCTCAAAAATACACTCCTCTCCTTTGTCTGATTTTCTCTGGTGCATGCCACCTTTTCTGTGAAACAACTCTTATTTTATGGGGTTAATAAATGTGTGTGTCTTAGTCTGAGACTAGAGGGGGGGTGGGGGAGGCACCTGGCTGCAAACTGATGTAGATGGACAGGGCTGCTGCTCTCCTCCTTTCGCTGAGGTTTGCTTGAAAAAGGAAAAACACCACTATTTTTCTGCTACTCTGTGATGAGAAGTTCCACGCAGGTAACCAGCCCTTGGCAGCGTAGGCTGGAGCAGGGTGTTGGAGATGTCCCTTCTGTTTCCAGCCAGAAACATCCGTCTTCACTTCAGGCCTTGTCCAGTTGTGGAATTTTGAGCCCCAAAAAGGGTAGGCAGTGAGACAGACACAAGCCAAGGCTGCTGCCAAGCAACAGCACTGAGGAGGAAACATCAGCTTTTTCATTAACACTGTGTGCTCTCGCCTCCTCAGGGGTGGTAGCAGTAGTGTTTTATATTAAAAAAATTTTTTTTTTTTTTAAGTGTGAACAGAAGCCTCTGAAGTTTAACCTTGTATCTGCCTCTAACAAACCTGTAGCCAGTAATTTCAGAAGTAGAACTCGGATACAATTTGCTGGTTTTCAGTATCCTGGAGTGCCTAAATAAATACTCCCTCCCTTACCAAGATTAACACTCAACATCCTTTCCCACCCCCATCTAACGAGCACTGCAGGACTATCACATGCAGGCTCCATTTCTGTTGCACAGTGCTACAGTAAAGCAGCTAAGTGCTGGATTTCCAGGGCACTCTGCTGCTAGATCCTGCTGTGCTGGTGCCGTTTAGATTATTCCCATCCACCTCGGTGTTTGCTGGATCCCGCCCTTTGACTGAGAGCAGATGCTTTGACCATCTTTTTATTGAGCCTGGACAAATCAGGAGAGACTCTCCTCGCCCCACCCCAGCATAATTATTTGCTAAAGACGGCTTTACCGTCAGGCTTAGGGTACATAGTTCAACATTTTTTTTCTGTGAGCTGTCAAACCAAAAGAAAATCATGAACCGAGGTTTGTTTTGTCACTTGCAGCATGGCTTTGCTCAGTGGTGCTGAACATTTGCCTATCTCCTGTTTTCCAGGACACTGGAGTTCCTAATGAGACACTTAGCTCGTCTAGCTGATTACTGCTCCATCACAAATATGCACACTAAGAACTTAGCAATCGTCTGGGCGCCAAACCTCTTAAGGTACTCTGGTTTTTGGGTTCCCCCACCCCCCGCCATTTCAATACAAGATCAAGCTTTTATATTTATAAAAAACAGAGATACCTGGTCTCCAGAAAATCATAACTTGCAGCAGTTGAAAAAGAGATCTTCCTGTCTTGTATCCAAATGTGCTCTTCTCCTCCTGTAAAATTTCTAATGGGAAATTATTCTACGCAGGGCTTGAGACCAACCGGCAAGCTCCTGAACTAGTGATGTAAAATAGTCCCCCGCTATTGTCAGTGGAACCACCCGGAGAGAACACCCCAGTATTATTCTGCCTCACCGCACTGCGGTTCCACCGACTGCAGTTCTGTAGTGGCAAGGAAGGATTCCCCCCACCCCACGCCTCTTTTCTAGATGATAATTTCCCCTCTCCTGGTTAGATGAGAGTAGCATGCCCTTGATCATCCAGGAGAATCTGTTCAGTGGCATTACTGATTTCCCATTGCATAAGTCTCTAGAGTCTAATTTGACAGCAAAAATTCAAACTTATGGAAATGATCTTGGATAAATCTGTCCCCTAAAATTTGGTTTGAACGTGTGTAATAGGGTAGTTTAAAATTAATGGTGTAATTTAAAAATTTTGCTTTAAAAAAAAAAAAAATCACCCTGGCCTCTACTGTATTGATTTCTGGACTGCTTTTGTTACCAACCTGAGAAATCTGAGTCATAGATTCCCCTGGGTGCAGTTAATGAGGGTAAGCTCTTTTCTCCTTTCTGGCAATTCACCCACAAGCAGTCAAATGATCTCTTGTTTGAGTTTGCTTTTGTGAATATTGGGGTACTTGCTGAGCAGGATCAGTTGGAGACAGGGAAAAAAAAAATAATCACATTTGAAGGCCACAGCGAGCTTTGTACAATGCCACTGCATTAAACTGCTGCCATCCAGAGTATCTGGAAAGAAGTTAACAAAAAGCTCCCCACTTTGCGTATGCAGTTCACTTAGCTCGATCCAGACCTGCCACCCACTCCTTTTCCTTCTAGACCCAGCGTTCCTCTTGCCGTTTCAGTAAGACTCAGACCTGAACCCAAAATCTGGATATAAATCATTAGTCAGTATGATCATTTGTGTAGTGCTTTGCTGAGATTTATTCTCTTAACTGCCCCTCAAGTCTTGTCTGCCTGAGCAGCCAGGCACAATAGCTCAACACATGCTGAAGCCTTACCCAAAAAGGAGCGCATCTTCCCATGTTCTTCTGGCTGTTCGCATTTCATTTAGTCTGCCTTTTCTTCAGATCAAAGCAGATAGAGTCTGCCTGCTTCAGCGGAACAGCTGCCTTCATGGAGGTCCGAATCCAGTCAGTCGTCGTGGAATTCATCTTGAACCACGTGGACGTCCTCTTCAGTTCCAAACTCAGCTCAGTCATACGCGATGGAGCAGGTGCGTGTCTTCCTCCCCTAGCTTCACCTTGATCAAAAGAGGTAGCAGATACTTAATGGGTATCCGAGCTCCGAGCCCCCCCCCCCTCCCTCCCCCCGAGCCATTTGAAAAGTGTTTTTACTGTAACCTAGAGGACAGATTTCCAGGGTTACGATGTTAGAACCTGGCAAATATAGTCTGGTTTTAGAAATTGCTATCAGTACCTTTCTTAGAAGCCAAGGATGCTCTATGGAAGTGCACATCTTGATGTTTGGCTGCTACTTTTATGTCCTAGGACCGAGAAATTGTAAGGAATCTCTTACGTCTTTGTCCCCCCTGCTCCCTCCTCTTCTTTTTAAAACCATCATTTATGCTGCTGCATGCTTATCCAGTTGAGCTATCTTGCAGTACAACACAATGCATGATCTGTCTACCCTTATCAGCACCTTAGAACATAAATAGAAATGAACTGATTTAAAGAAAGCTCTCTGTACTCATGTTGACACTAAGAAACTTAGTCTTGCTCTTAACAGGACATATTTTGACATCTGCTATGCCGGTTATTTCTTCTGCATAGTCTGTACGGGTTAGTTAGCAGGGCCGTCCAGCCACATGGCTCAGCCTGCGTTGGCCCTACAGCTACTGCCCCCTTCTCTGCTTGTGCTGCTGATTTGTGGCTTTAGGATGAGGAATGAACTGTGACACATTTGTGCCCAACCCTGGAGCGCTTCAAACATCATTCAGCCTCAGAACCTACAAATTCCCTTGAGTAACTACTAAGACCATAAGTATACCTGTTCTATTGAAAACGAGCAGAGTTGCACCAGGAAGAAAGTTTACTCTGTATGTTAGATCAACAAACATGGATACAGCAAGCTATTATTACTCCTAAGCAGCATTAACTGTGTACCATCAGCAGTTGGTACATTGATAACCTGCCCTTCCTATGAAATGTGCCCAGTCAGTGCAGTCACCACTACCTGTGGAGTACAGAGAGCTGGTTTTCCAGTACATTTGCCGCTCTCTGCTTTTAAACAAGGCCTACCTCTACTTAGGATAGCAGAGGTGCTCTCAGTCCAGCTTTTGTTCCTACTGGAAAGCAATTTTAAGTCAATAGGAGCTAGAGGTTAGCTTGGCTGAACAAGTGACAGTGCCCACAACAGGCTGAGCTCTGCCAGGGGAAGACAAGCATGCCAAGAATCCGAGCCAAATGATTATCCAGGCTTAGAATGGACCATGTAAATTTGGCTAATTGTTTAATGACTTGGTCATTCGCATTCAGTGTACTTTGACACACAACTGGCAGGGAGAAGGGTTAGGCTATTTCACAGCATATCAGCTAAGCGCAGGAATGCTGTGCTACAGCACCGCAACATCCTCTTCAGTGCTTCCAAGGGCCTCCGTTTTGGAGCACGGCTTCTTGTCTGTACCCGCCCGTAAGAGGTGAAAGTGGTATTCCCAAGCCTGCTTTAAGCCATGCCAGGTAAGGCTATTGCAGAGACAGCTGGAACCCAGGCTTCACCCGGGTTAGCGTTTACAGCTGACAAACACACAGGAGACTGTGCACACTCTACACGAGAGCTGTGATGCTAAAAGGATAGTAGCAGGAACGGAACCGACCAGGATGCTGATGTGGAGGGATGACGTACTTCCCCCCACAGCCCTTTTACCTCTTCTGAGAATAACCGTATAAATACTTGCACAATAAGCAATGGCAAACAGAAGACAGCTGCTCTTACAACAGGCTCCTCGTGCTCCTCTGTAGCAGTCACCTCTACACTGCAAGCTGACTTAACAGATCCTAGCAGCAGGAGGCAACATCAACTACTTTTACAAAAATTTAAATGTTCATCTCCAAAAACAAGCACAAGCTGTAAAAAGGCCAAGGGCAAGACACACAGCTAGATTTTGTTTACCACGTCCATCTGCACATTCGTTTGTAGCAACTGAAGTCACACATGGCATTTCCTGTTGCACCGAGAAGTGGAACCTGGGAATGACTGAAGCCAAGCTTTGTAAGAAGAAAAAACATCACCCTCCTTACAGACTTTTGCATACAGATGAAGCTTAAGTAAAGTATGTCAGTGAAGGTTTCTAACCTACCTGCTTCCCTCTGCCTTTTTTTTTTCCCCCCTCTTTCTAACACACACTAAGCTGCTCTCATAATTGAGAGGGGTTTTTGTTACAAACATACCTCTGACAAAACGGTTATTTTGACCGCATCTTGCAGTGGCTGGGATAACAAAGGTTTAGAAAAACACAGTACCTCCCTAGACACGCAGACCCAGAGCTTTGATCTCTGCACTGCTGTTTTCTGATTCTCCCTGTTGCCTGCGGTTTCCCCTTACAGGGCACAGTTCTTTATCACGGCCCAAGTCTCTGTTGGTGTCCTCTCCTTCCACAAAGCTGCTCACGCTGGAGGAGGCACAGGCACGGACGCAAGCCCAGATCAACTCTCCCATCGTGGCAGACAGCAAATACATAGAAGTGGGAGAAGGCCCTGCAGCTTTACAGGGGAAATTCCACACGGTCATAGACTTTCCATCGGAAAGGTAGAGACGAGTTTCCTTTCCAGTGTGGGTTTGTTTGGGTGGGGTTTTTTTTTTTTTTATTAGAGCAAAAACTTGCCGATACTGACTTACGCTAGTCGTACATAAAGTGCTGTAGCCAGTTTTCCACCTGCTTTGGACTCTGAGGATTCAGCGTACATCAATTGTCTGGTGGACTAAGTTTAGCCATGTAACTTCTGTGCCGCTCCCTCCTTTTTAGCAGGGTTATCATTAAACGTATAACACCGTGTTGTACGTGATGCATGTAGATGCCTGTACTAGTCATGCACACAGAAATGTAAACAGGGTGAAAACCTGGAAATGTTGGGGTTTTCCAGATTTCAGGACTAACTGCCTGTAACAAATCCAGGTTCCCCTCAAAGTGGAGCAGCTGGACAGACTTGATGACACTAGACATTAAATATGGCAGTGGGAGGAGGTGAACATGATTTTACAGCATGAGCGAGAGGTGCTTTTGAATACCTTTTATGGCTGCACAGTTCCTCAGAGAACTGGTGCATCTGCCAGCTAAATAAAAGCCATCCCTTAGCTGCTGTCCTGTACAAGTACGGAGCCTCTGCTCACCTGCATTGCACCCATTTTGCATAGGTTGGTGGATTTTACCCAGCAAGACTTTCAGGCTAAGCTATAAGAATGAAAACATCCTCGGCTATTTAAAAGAGACCGAGTTTCTGAGCTTTGTTTCAGCAGAAACCAGATAGTGCTGCTAACAACCAACCAGTAGCAGGACCTAAATGCAGCTTCCCCCTCTGACAATTTGCTCAATTTTCTCACTCCAGGAAAAGACCGCCCAGCAAGATGAAGAAATCGCCAGTTGGCAGTTGGCGTTCTTTCTTCAACCTGGGAAAATCCTCATCCGTGTCCAAACGCAAACTACAGCGCAATCCCAGTGAGCCCTCGGAAATGAAAGCCATAGCCCTGGCAGGTAAGGGCGCAAATCCAGTTTCCAAAAACCTGGGTTTTTCAGCAATGCAGAATTCACATTTACAGTGTGCTTCTATCTCCTTCTAGCGTTCAAGCCATGCATAACACCTCCAGTTAACTGCTGCCTTTCCTAAATGGATCTCCCTTTAGCTCAAGAGCCAAACCTGCTAGAGCACACACCTCTAACGCTTTTCTCGGAGTAGCTTTTGAAAGACAGTATATAGGCACCGCTATAATAAGTCTCAGAATAATTCCTTCCGACACTCTATGAAATAAGAATGTACTATGAAATAAGAGTACAGTTTGGGCTCCCTTTGCTGCTCTCAAAAGACACACAATTAAACTAGGTAAAGGCACTTTTCCACACACACATTCACCCTGAAAGCTATACCAGCGTAACTAGAGAAGGCATCCAGCCACCTTTTGCAGCTGCATCCGATGTATGTAGACTCTGAATTCTCAGCCCTTTCCAGATAGAGCTTACCATCTCTTTCCAGATTTAAAAATAGCAACAACATGTTTTTGCGGTAAAACACACCACAAATCCCTAAACATGGGCCAGTGAGGACTTTTATCCCATCTTCTTCCTGGTGCCATTTTCAAATTACAACCCTCGTAGTCTTCAGTATAATAAACGCATTATATAAATGCCCTTTAAGACTGTCTCCTTGGAGCACTGAAGTCGTACTTGTTTAGTACTCACAAAACAAGTTGTGTAAGTGTTCCTTTCTTCCCCATTTTTAAGGGGTTTGGTTTGCTGGTGGGAGCCAACCAATTATCACAGGTACATCCAGACAGAGTCTGCAGCAGGATGATGTGGGGAGTTGTTTCCCAACCTGTCCATCTGCAGCAGTTACTATTTTGGTAGGTTACTTTTCCCCAGGCTGTAAAATGAGTATCAAAAATTGATTCTCTCTCTTGTCATTGCCTCTTGCCCGGTAGTATAGAAGCATGGGTTGAAAGGGACCTCTGTAGGCCAGTTGCCCCTGCAAAACAGGACTACATCTGTCTTAGACAGCAAAGCATATTAACAGTGGAACAGGATAAAGATTTTCTTTAAGGGCTTTGGAGTAAAAACAAAACCAAAAAAACCCAACCCCAAAATAAAAAAGCACAACTGTTACTCTCAGGACAGTGGTACTGTTGCTACAAACCCATTTGTGTTTTTCCTGCCACCATCCCATAGCCAAATATAAACCACTTTTATAATTCAGCTTCTCACTGTCTCGGTTGCATTTCCTTAGGTGGACGAGGAGACAGCGGGACTCTTCGCTCAGCTAAAAGCGAAGAATCGCTTACCTCTCTGCATGCTGTTGATGGTAAGACAAAATTGTACCTGCGCTTTTAAGGGGTGTGGGTTAAAAAGGGCCCTTTGACATTACTGACTGCAGATATTCAGCAGAGCTGATTTTCCACCCCTTCTCTAAAAGCTGGACTTGTTAATTAATGAAGAAGCTTACCGCTGCCCAACACAGATGGGTATCGCAGAGGAACGCTCTTCAGGTCTTTGTTCTCCTTCTAAGGTGGAAAAGATGGCATCGGGAAGGAAAATGCTTTCCGAGAAAGCCTTAGGTCTACAGCACACTTAAACTAGTTTTGCTTTTGCACACAGCTTAGTTTCAGACTAGACCGGACCTGACAACTGCTGTAAAAGAGCTTGAGCAAACGTAATTAACAGTTACTGCTAACTACATGACTTTGGTGTTCAGAGTTCACCAGGTGAGCATATCTTGCACACCACCTTAAGACTACTTTAAAAACAACACCGAACCACGATCTCCTGGACAATAAGATTTTGACACTAATCCGTACCTATCTACTTGTTCCTAGGTGAATCTAAACTGTTTCGGCCCAGACGACCTAGGTCCAGTAGCGACGCATTGTCTGCTTCCTTCAATGGAGAGCTCTTGGGAAACATGAATCGCTGCAATTCTTACGACAACCTTCCCCACGACAACGACAGTGATGGGGACGAGGGGCTCATCCACGTTCCTGCCCTGATTTCTCCTCGATCTGCTGAAGATGTTGACCTGAGCCCACCAGATATCGGAGTCGCTAGCCTGGATTTTGACCCAATGTCTTTTCAGTGCAGCCCGCCTCAAGCAGAGTCCGAGTGCCTGGATAGCAGTGCCTCCCTGCTGGAGTCAGTTGGCATGAATAAGGAGAAGCCAAGCCTACTAAAGAAGGATTTAGAATCAGGCAGCCAGTCCCAGACACCAGGCAGTGCCACGAGCTCTGAGCCAGTCTCCCCTTTCCAAGAGAAGATGAGTCCCTTCTTTACTCTGGACCTGAGCCCAACCGAAGAGAAGGCCTGCAAACCCCATGCCTTCTCACCCAAGATGGGGCGAAAGCCCATCAAATCTCCGCCGCTGACTACATCAGAACCTGTCTCCTTTGCACTGCCCAGCCGCATGTCAGAAGCGATTGGAGGAGTGCCCATCACATCCAGAAACTCCTCTGCTTCCAGCTGGAGCAAAGGGATTGGCATCACTGATATCACAAACAGGTCCCCAACCCAGATGTCCTTGCCCCTGAAAAACAGTGAAACAGGAGCAGGGGAAGGAGCCCACCAAGAGCTACAGCATGCCCAGCTAGTGGCTGCTGGCAAACCCGAGTTGCCAGAAGAAGGGGAGAGACCAATGTCAAGCAGTCAGAATAAGACTGTACCCACTGGACACACACAGCCAGGTACAGTGCATTTTCCTCCATTCTTTCTTTAAGTTCCAACGGGGACCTGCTCTCAAAAACACCCTCCTCTGCGTGCCTTTTAGGAGAGGGGATTGCCCGTCAGTTCTGATCACAAGTGTCTTGCAGGGCTGTGCAGATCAGTAAGGTCTTAACCTCTGCCTTCTCCCTCTACATCACCCAAATCTCAGATAATTTTCCATAATACTTTGTATACCACTATTTTTTTTCCCCATCCTGTCATACGTGAAAATCTATAGCATGCCCTTCTAAATCATTTCAGCCAATAGACCATCTAAGACTTTTTTTTTTTTTAATTAGAAATCTGCCGACACTCGAAGAAGGGACCTGTTCGCCTAAAACCTTATGATCAAAATTGTGTAAGGGTATCTCATTCTCTGCCACCTACTTCCTACCTCTCTAGAAATGCAAGAGGAGCCTTTAGACAATCTCTTGTGTTTTTTCCTTTTTGTGATGAACTGCTCTGCTATTGAGCAGCATTTGCATGCGAGACAGAAGATAAGAGTGTTTCGCATCAGAAGGAATTGCCACTGTGAAAGTGTGGAAAGCATCTATTTTTTTATAAGAGTCATTAAGGTTAGGTCACTCTCCTTATTGGGTAACATAAAATCACTCTCTCTCTCAATTTTCCCCCCATTAGGAGCAGTTGCCCTCGACTCCCCCCAGGATCCTGTTCCAGTCAGTTCTGTGTCTCTTATCCCTCCTCCTCCTCCGAAAAATGCAGCGCGCATGCTAGCCCTAGCGTTAGCCGAGTCCGCACAGCAAGCATCCGCTCAGTCTCAGAAAAGGCCAGGAGATGCTCATTCTGAAAGCACAAATTATGGAGAGACTGAAGCTGGCACAGCTCTAGAAAAGCTCCATCTCTCTGCTGGTGCTCCAGACAAGCTCCACCTGTATACCGGTCTGCCCGAGAACCGACTTCACTTCCAGACTGGTGCACCAGTAGAGCAGGATTTCCAAGGTAGCAGCACACCCGGGGAGCAGAACCACCCACCAGGTGCACCTGGAAACCGGGACCCCCCACCTCTCCACACTGGCATGCCTGGGGACATGCCTGCTAGCAGAGATGCAGAGCAGGAGCAGTCCAGCTTCCATCCTGGTAAACCGGGGGACAAAGATCACTTCCCCTCCCATGCTGGGGACTGGGAGCACACACACCACCATACCCCCGGTGCACTGCCTGACTGGGAACCACCCACAGCAGACTTGCCTGTAGATAAGCCCCACCTCCGCACATGCATGTCTGGGGACAAGCACCACGTTCCTATCTGCACAGCTGATGACAAACTTCAGTCTCCTCCTGTCGTAACTGCCGGGGAGAAAAGCACCCCGGCTTCAATGCCGTATTTAACAACCATCCAGACAACAGCAACTGAGCCTAACCGTGGGCCAGCAGGTCCAGCCCCAGCTCAGGCGGACGTCACCGGTACAGCGGCGCAGCGCACGCTCACCACCAGCCAGCCAGCCCCGTCGCAGAGGCAAGATCACCAGTCAGCAACGGGACAAGTGCCAGCGGCCTCTGCGAAAGCATCGAGTAGTTCCAGTCAGGTACGTGGATGTGCCCCCAGCCTCGCGTGTATTTGCAAGCACAGTGTCCGCGCACAGCTAACCTGTAATTGTAGGAGGCTGAGCTCTGGGAGAGTCGGTCCAAATCCAAATGGCAAGCGGCAGGGGATTCACAGGTTACCGGAAGTTACACACATACGACAGACGCAGCCTTACAGGAAAGCAGCGCAGAATTTCCTCAGTGAGCACAAGGGAACATCCTGATATACCTGCTCTCCTTGGTTTTCAGGAGAACAAGTATCTGCTGGAGTGACCAATACAGGGAATGCTAGTGTAGAAGTGCTCAGGAACAAGTAGGAATTTCTGCATCCTCTCTTCCCTGAGGCTGACAAGATTCTCTTCCAACGTCCTCTTTAATAAAGCGCGTCAGATTCCTGGTGCGAGTTAGACATGGAAGCGTTCACTCAGAAATCCAAACTGCCTGCTGCCCATGAAACATGCACGCCTGCAGCCTGTCTTAAGCACCGTAGCCACGTTTAAGGAAGGGATTTCTGCTGTATTATACTACTTGATCTGCTCAGCAGGGCACGAGGAGTTTAACTCCAGGTATATTTTCATTAAGACAAGTACATTTGTAAGCAGGCCACCTAACAAAACACTGTGGGCCACTGTGTAAAAGTTTTAAACTGTTGCTCTAAAGAGACAGCCACCTCCTCCCCTTTCTCCAGTTTGATATTTGCAGAGAGCCCTCACAAGCCCCTCGGCTGCCATTTGTGACAGGTCCCAAAATCTCCCAGAGGCACCGCGCTGGCCTCGCTGCAAAAGGGAACCCACACATCTCTCCTTCTACAGCGAGCAGTACTAGCTCTCCCCAGCAAACAGAAACCAGGCACAGAAAAAAGAAAAACTTACATGGAACTAGTCCGCACAAGCATCTGTGATACTTTCACTACAGATTTTGGGGGAGGGTGGAGAAGATGCTTGCCTCTAACTTCTCCTGGTTTCTTCCCTATAGGTATGGGGCACAACTGCACCTGAAAAGCCACCTGAGCCTGCTCCTGTTTTCGTCCCAGAAAGCAGTTCTACCACCCGCTGCTCTTCTTCTGTGCCCACGGGCCACCAGAGCCATTTGGAGAAGCCTCGGGAGACTACGAGGGCTCCCCCGCTGCACCTGCGGTCCGAGTCTGTCCCTACTCACTCCTCCTACAGCTTTACGCCCCCCGTCCCGCCTGTGAGAACGCTGGAGAGCAAAATTGCTGCCGCCATGCACTCAAACAACACCGACACCATCAACAACTCCAATTATCACGCCTTCCTGTCTTCCTCCATGCTGGCCTCCTCTGTGGAGGAAGCCCTGCTGCCACCACCACCACCTCCCCCACCCAAGCACGCTTCCCTACAGTCCGTGTACGTGCCACATCCCAAGCCAGAGAGCATCCCCGAGTCCTCTGGGCCAGACAACTACCTGCACCACAAGCCGGCTTCCATCCATCAGTACAGGCCCGAGAGCGTTCCTCCTCACATCTCCTACCACAGCAAGCCTGACCAGCACCAAGCCTACCCTCCCCGGTCAGAGACACCCACTTCTGCGGGCACTCGCTACAACACCTACACAAACCAAGGGAAGAGCACCTCAGCTCTCCACTCCAAGCCTCGCAGCCGGACAGAGTTTGTGTCCTCCGTGAGCCCGACGGGCCTGCGTAACGCCAGCTACGCCGAGGATGCTCCGCCCTACCCCACTATCCGAAGGGTTCAGTCGCTGCACGTCCCCACCCCTGCTGCCTCTGCTATCCGCTCCGTTCCCATTTCACGGACCGAGGTACCTCCGGACGACGAGCCAGTGTACTGCCCGCGGCCCCTCTATCAGTACAAGCCGTATCAGCCCCACTCCGACTACCACGTAACTCAGCTGCAGCCTTACTTTGAGAACGGGCGGGTGCATTACCGGTACAGTCCTTATTCCAGCTCTTCTGGATCCTCTTATTACACCACTGCTGATGGGAGCTTTTACGACCTGGACCCCTACAGCACCGTGCGGGTCAGGCCTTTCCACCCCCTGCCCAGCCGAGACTTTGCATCGTACGCCTCCCGGCTGCAAAGCAAAGGCCTGTACCGCTATCCCAGCTTATCTGCCTACCCTCGGGGTGGCCTCATCAGCCACCTGGCAGGCAAAGAGCACAGCTTCATCAGCAGAGATGTGCCTCCTGCCCCGGACATCAAGCACATGTACATGTCGTGGGACCTCGAGGACATGGAGAAGTACCGCATGCAGTCCATTCGCCGGGAGAGCCGCACGCGCCAGAAAGTGAAAGGGCCGGTGATGTCCCAGTACGATAACGTGGCCCCACTGCTGCAGGAGGAACTGGGAGGACTGGATGTGATTCACTTGCGCAGCAAATCAGATCCTGGGAAAACTGGCCTCCTCACCGTGGCAGAAGGGAAGGAGGGGAGGTACCCGGCCAAAGCAGCTACGCCCGAGGGGGACGAACGTTACTACATGCAGCACCCCGAGCCAGAGCTGGACAGAGCCCACTACCACGGGGCCTATGGGAACGGGCAGTCGGAGAAGCCGTCCCTTCCCCAGAAGCAGAGCAGCATCCGGAACAGGAAGCTGCATGAGCCAGGCTGCAATGCAAACGAACACAGGACGCACTTGCAGCAGGAAGCAAGCCATAGGCAGCCTTCCGAATCCAAAAACGGGCCCCCTTATCCCGACTACAGGCCCAAAGGTGGCCCAGAGCCCTCCGAGCCCATCAGTTACCAGCACTCGGGCGGGAAGTACATCCCGGCAAACCAGGAGACCCTGAGACTGAACCACAAGGAGGTGAGGTTGGCAGAGGACAGGCCAGATTTGGAGAGGTCTCGAGCCAGACCGACCACATCCATGGAGAAACACTCCAGAGACTGCTATAAAGACGAGGAGCACGCCGCCTCTCCCATGGCACCGCCGCCCAAGCCCGAACGGAGCCACAGCCTCAGAATGCAGCACCCCGAAACCATGGAGAGGGACTCTGCCCTCCTCTACCCATACCAAACCCTTGGGAAACGCCAAAGCACTATGACTGTGGTGTCCCAGTACGATAATTTGGAGGATTACCATACCATGCCTCAGCACCAAAGAGGGGGCTATGTTGGAGGAGGGGGGTTTGTGCCCCCCAGTTTTACCCATGTGCACAGTAGAACTTATGCCACGGCCCTTGGCCAGGGAGCCTTCCTCCCGACGGAGCTGTGTTTGCAGAGGCCTGAAACAGAGGTCCACGTGGAGTGAGCTGGTGTGGGGGGAAGGAGGGATAGAGTCTAAGCAGCCTCTGCTGGACAGCGGACTGTTTTATTTTTTCAGCGACGGAAAAAAAATACCCCAACCCTGCCCCAATGAGCAAAGCAAACCCACCTTCAGCCCCACCCCTACCAGCCCACCACTCACTGTTTTTATGTAGTAGAGATATAGCTTTTTCATGTAGTTTTGAGACAACTGGAACGATAGGGCAGGCTGTTGGCACACAGTTGTTGCCAGAGAGGCCGGGCAGAGCTGAAAGAGATGCTGTTGGGGCAGGGAAGGAGAAGTTTTTCCTTCCCCAGATTTGACAGTGGCAGTTACCACCACTCCCTCACCACGCCTCCATGGTCCTGTGCATGATGGCCTGTGCATGCAGCTGTTCTCCCTGTCAGCCCCCTGTGTCGTCAGTCGCCCATCCCACTGCTAGGCTTCCAAGGAAGGGTCTCCCCACAACACGCCTTGGAAGAACCACTGTTCTGCTCCCTCTGAGGGTACGCAGCAACAGCGGGCTAAAAAGCTGGGCGGGGGGAAAGACTTCCCAAGTATTTTCTTCTTGATAAATGCCGAGGTCCTGCCTCTCCCTTTAAAATTATTGTTTAGGCATAGCGGATCCACTTCAGTTGCTTTGAAGCGGGTGGGAGCCTGTTTTGACTTCAAGCCTGCGAAATGGGCTCTGAAGCACGTTCAAAATACAGCACACTTTTTAAATTGCTTGCTTAACAAGCTGCTTCTGACTACAAGAAATCAAATTACTTTCAATTTCTCTATTGTAAGCAGAGGCCAGCTATGGAAGCCAAGTAGGGCAGGTTTGCATTTCTCATACCAAAAGAGAAATAAATAAATAAATAAAAACACCACACAACACAAAAATACACCAAACAATACACACACAGTTGGGAACAGCACACCCATTTCATGCCAATTCCTCTTTACTGCTAGGCTATCTACAGTCCAGACAATTTAATGCCATGTTGTGGCTGGCCAGACAGTATCATCTCTCTACAAAAAAATACTATTTAAAAAAAAATCTCTATAGCATTATGTCCAGCTTGTAAATTGGAGCCCAACTTACCAGCTGGGAATGACTGTGTAAGTGCCAAGCTATCTGCATGACCAGCTATTTGCCCTGGGCCAGATCCTGCAGCTCTTAGATCAGGGAATGCTCCTACTGACCTTAAACTGAAGGTCTACAGGACACGGCTTTCTGTAACCTTCAAGTTCTGTGTTGGCAAGGGGATCCCTGTGAAGTCGTGGCACATACAGAGTAGTTACGTGCTGTCTGTGCGCTGTGAAATAGTATTGCCTCCCGTATCGCAAGCGTAGCTCATACCAGTATTCAGTTAGCCGTAGGGACAGAAGGCCAGTGCACTCTCTGTAATACACCAATAACGTTGTCCTAGGTATTGAAAAGCTTTCCGTCTTGTAAAAGAAGCCAGGCAGCATTTCACATGCAGCCTCTCAGACTTCCCAGGACTTACTACAACCCCACCTTATAAATAAAGCACATCCATTTCATTAGACAGGGCTTGCAAGCAATACTTGAGATTTAGGCGTTTTTAAATGTTCCCTGATCAATTCCAAGGCCATTCCTGTTTCTGTGTGGTTGAAGAACTTCTCTACCCATTTTGAATCTCTAATGTTTTATTAAAAACCTGGAGGTCCTGCAGTTAGCATGCAGCTGTGAAAGTTAAAGGGAACTTAGATGGTTTTTTGAAAAAAGTTTCATGGCTATTTTGGGGCTTTTAAATCATAAGGAAAATCTGCTTCTAGTAGCTAACTAGTCTTTAGCTGTTTGCTTCTTTTAACCTTGTAGCCTTGTCTGGGGCTGTTTCAGTAACACTACCTTATGGTCCTATTTTATTGTGCAATGCTCTCGTTTTAAGCATTTTGTTTAGAAGGATTGTTCTTACATGTTACAGAAATAAACCTGGCAGTCAGGAGGAAAAAAAAAAAAGATAAAAAAAAGCAGCACTGTGATCCAGGTTACCACAATCTCCTTGTGAGCAATTATCAGGTAGAGGGATTGGGTTTTTTGCAAGGGAATGCTTTTTGTAATGTTTTCTTTTAAGGAAAACTTAACAAAAATACATAGAAAGGGGCCATTAGGTGAGCCACATTGTGGGCCACCCTGTCTACGTTGCTAGCTAACCCCTTGGAAAGGCTGACCTGTCCAGATTCCTCTGTGCAAGCTCGCCAAGGAGTCCAGTTTAAGTACGTGCTCTCTCAATAGAGGTGTGTATTGTATTAGGACTAGTACCAGTCCTTAACCGTTGTAGCACAGTCCCCCCACAGCTGCCAGTTACCTGCCGAGGTCTCCAGTTGAAGCAGGGACAATGTGTTTGGTTCAGGCTATTTGGGATTCAGGTAATGAGAGCTGTAGGTCAAACCTCTCTCTCTCCATGAAAGCCTTAACTCCCCACTCCTACCCCCCGCAGCAACCCTCCTAACCTCCGTTTTGGCCTTATGTTAACCAGGACTATCCTTCTACTATGAGGGGGCTGAACCCAGCTCCCACTAATTGTAAATGCCTCTCTGGATTTTCCTGCTCAAAGCCACTGTCTCCCTCTAGAGACCAAGTGCCATCCCTGGACGACTTCTGTTCCTTACAGTCCTGTGCTACTACTGCCTGAGCCTGGGCTCTTCAGCTCACCGCACTGTATGAAGTGCCAGGTGCTAAGCACCCTCTCATCCCGTGGGAAACAAAAGCTTTCTGCACCTTTCAAGAAGAGCTTCTAGAAGTGCACACCCATACACCGAGATGGCTGCTACAAACAGCCTTCCCCTTGAGAACGAGAAGGTCTCCATTAAAAAAAAAAAAAAAAAGAAAAAAGCCACACACATACAGTAGAAAACTTAACACGCAGCATCTTCCCAGCCACGTCCATGTGTGCTTCAACTAAACTAACTTCTGTACACCAGTGTTGAGCCACAAATACACACACCAAAAAAAAGCAAGGTTAAGGCACCAGCTTTTCCCAGACAATAATACAGATGAGCACCTTTCTTTTGGTGTTGCTGCTGCCCATGGCTGAAACATCTCGTACGATTCAGCAGTCACCCCCGCATCCACCCCACGCAAAGCCATATAGTGAACTATGCAGTTCTGCTCTTGCACTGTGGTTAATCTGAGGGTCCTTAGAGTTTTACATCCTCATTAACTGATTCACAGTAAAGTCAAAACATCCAGCTCTATCTTTCCAAAAATCATAGCGGAGATTAAAAAGGGCATTGTGCGTCAGAGCAAGGAAGGGAGGTTCACCAGATGTCTTAAGTAAGGTGGATGATCTGGAGGTAAGTTGGTAGTTCAGTTCTTAGCATCCTAGCAGAGAAGTGGGAGAGAGCAAGGGGACGGCAACACAAATAATACTCTACTGCAAGTCCAGTTCTGTTCAGATGAAGTAATTTTTTGCCTAACCTTATCTCCAGCAAGAGGACAAGCAGCTATGTTCTTAAATAATTCCCTTATACTTGCCGCAAGCTATCTGCATCTTAAGTTGCGACTTCCTAAGTTTTCAGCCGAGTTTCTCCGTAGTGCATGCAAGAGTTAGGGTCCAATAGCATACTCCAACTCTGGATTTCCACCTCCGCTTTGGAGTGGAACATGCAACCCACAGGAGACCTTCCTTGGCGAAGGGGGAGTGCAGATGTTCGGTGAGTAAGGAGGACCCAGCCCCTATGAAGTCTTAAGTAAAGCATTCATTTCTGATTTTTAAAGAGTCTTATCAGGTGAAATCTATATGCATACATGGCAAAACACCCACAACTTTGTGCCTATGTCTTTCCAGAGATCTTTGGGTTATGCTTATCATTTGAAGGGGGGGTCACTAAGGATTGCACAGTGGTAGTAAGTTGCTACACAAAACCAAAACCAACTTGAAAACATACTGTTCCTCTTTAACCCCAGAAAGGGACAGAACCTCACATGTACTCTGCCATTCATCAGTACGTTGACAGGGCATTGACTGAAGTGACATGTTACATGTTAGGAAATCTGGGTGAGAAATTGTTTTACTTGCTTTTGTTAAAGGCGGCTTAGGCATGCATCTCTTTTCCCAGAGCCTCGTGCTACAGAAATGCAGTGTTGAAAGGCATGGTCTGGTTTCAACAAACATACAACATAGTACCTTTGTGTGCAGAGTCTTGCCTCGTCCAGTTATGGGGAGGGTGGGGGGAGAAAAGGGTTGTTTTGCAGTTCATTTTCCTGCTGTAGAAGACTTGATTTTTCTTTCCCTGAGCCGCATGAGAGAAACATCCCAGAAAGTCTTGGGTTACCTTTGGAGTTCCCTTCACTTTAATTTATATAGTGTCTTTTTTTGTGAACTGGTGTAAAATGTATATGCCGACAAGCTCATGTATTTTTATGTAAATATTTTTTGTGGTTTCCCCACTTGCCCTTCTCTGTAAATATTTAGAATTCTCATATTCTTCTCACCTTGTATGATGCAGATGTGGTTTTGTTTCTGTTTTTTATTTGTACTGTAATGCAACAATCCAGACTGAGGTGTCTTGTGGTATTAAACAAAAGCAACAGTCCCACTGAGCTCACACTCAGATGTACAACTTGACAGCATTAATCAAACCAGGTTAAAAACTATTCTGTTGTGTTTGTGTGTATTTTTGCCTCTGCTTCATTAATTACCAGTATATTAAAAAAAAGGGAAAAGCCAGTTTAGAGCCATGCTTTGAAAGGATGCTGGCAGGTATCTCTAAAGACAAAGGAGGAGGTGACTTTGTATTCATATGCCAAGGCTCCTGCAAAATTCCTCACCATAAGCCCATGCCACTGCTTATCTGTTCAGTTACACCTGTGGCCATGACTGCTTCATAACAAAAAATAACCCAGCCTGGGCTTTTTTAGTCTCCCTTTCTCCTCACCCAGCATGACAACACAAGGAGAAATAGCTTGGCACTTGCACAGAAGGCACAGGGCAGATGAAGTTAGGACTAACAGATGGCACAGGCCACCTTGGCCTTTAGAGCTGGCCAGGAGGGACTCCAGGCACCGCAGTAATATTGTTCATAGTTAATTAATAGCAAAAAGATGATTAAAGGAGGCTCATTTCATACGTTTTTAACATTCTAAGAAGGACTTCTAGCAGTCTTTTCAACCAGTAAGCGTTACGCTCTTTAGAACTGCTGCCAGTAATAAAACCAACCTAACAGGCCTCTCTTTGGAGGACAGGCCAGCCCCACTCTCCTGCGGAGCCTGTAGGACACAACCTGCCATGGGGTTCTTCCTACTGTGTACACCTGTCTGTCGGGCCCAGAAGCCTTTTGCGTGAGCACAGAGGGGCTGCCGGGTATTAAGGCTCGCGTTATAGCTCTCTCTCAAAATCTTTGTCTCACCTACTCCCAAATCTTCACTTTACAAGCCAGGTTTACTTATTAACACTCATTCAGCCTCTCCAGCTAAACGCTCGTCCTTGTAAGA
This sequence comes from Mycteria americana, assembly GCF_035582795.1. Lineage (NCBI taxonomy): Eukaryota > Metazoa > Chordata > Aves > Ciconiiformes > Ciconiidae > Mycteria > Mycteria americana. The sequence continues at coordinate 7,177,239 of NC_134383.1, forward strand.
CAGGTCCCACCAGCCAGCTGAGCAACCCACCCCTTCACTGTTCTTTACCATCTGCTTGGCACCAGGAATTCCTGCGGTTCCAGAGCAATGCAGATGGGACGGGGGACCTTGCAAAGGCTGCCGTGCAAACCACATGCCATGCTACGTTTCAATACAAGCAAAACCTCTCCTACCACATACATGTGCTAAAAGCAGCGGGCATCAAGCTTTTCATCTGCTGAGCACTGTCAGAGACACTGTTGCCACATCCAGACTAGGACAAGAATCAGACAGGCTTTCACACACCTCCATGTGACCCCCCCCACCTCCGTGCTCACTTTTCATCCCCACTTGTACACGCATGATGAGAAGTCATCTGTTAATGCCCCTAACACTGAAGTTGTATTGTGCCTTTGGCCCTAAGAACAGCTAGGATGACTTGGCAAGCAAAAATCTCAACTCTTCTGAAGTCCAGTAGACAGATTCACATCTGAACTAAGGTGTCTGTGGCAGCTCAACAGATTTTCTGCACAGTACATTAATTGTCAAAAGGACTGTCAATTATTAAATCCACCCCAAAAGATTCAGGTTTGGTGGGTAAGGGAATAGCAGAGATCAGAACTCATGGCCTCAAGGAGCATCCCCAAGAACTGACATACCACCTCCCCGCTTGGTTTGGCCTAAAACGTGCCAAAAGCAGTGCTGTGCTTTGCCAGCCAACAAGGACGTTTCCTTTAGTAACACTCTCAAGATCACGGCGAGCAGAGAAGTTATCAGCTGGGTGTTTTACCAAAAAGGTCAAAAGAGAACTCAGTGTGTAGAAGCAATAGCATTTCTCAACTCCACACCCTTACTTCTCCTCCCACCGCTTTAAGAAAAAGAGGAGAAGACTCCAGTCTTCTCTGACAGCCTACCCCGAGTAGCACCCGTGTGGCTGAGATTTACGTACAGAGCAGATTGGGGAGGGGAGAGAAGGACACATTTAAACTTTCGAGTGTGTCTAAGGACTGGTAAAACCCTAGGCATAACATCGAGTCTTCTGCAGAAGTGCTTCCACCAGGTAGCGCTCTCAACCCACGTTTGCTGCTAAAAGCCAACTTTTTAGACCATTTAAAAGGATTATGTTCCGTTCTAGTAGTTTCTGTTCAGGTTTCCAACTCCTGATGTCTAGGGGTGGATTTTTTTTTTATTTTTCATTAAAAAAAAAAAAAAAAAAAGTATCTTGAGCACTCAGCACTCCTGCAGCATGCACACAGTCTCCTAAGGAGCTCTGCTTGCCTCCCTAAGGGATCACCAGCCTGCAGGTGTCACGCCGAGCGCCCAGCTGGGAAGGCTGACTTACCACTAATGCTGAACCATGCAAACTGAAAAGCGAACTGCAGACCTAGGCAGATCACTGCTGCTTTTCAAAGCAGCTATCAGCCTTTCAAGGACTCCATCCCTGGAGGAACACTACAGTATGTTTGCCTCAACACTAGAAAAGTCATCCAGAAGCAGCAACTGATATTGGAAAAGCCAGGAAGATGCAATGCTGCTCAGTCCCTCCCTTGTCCTTCTCCAGTCAGCAAGGATGCCCTGCTAAGATTAATTATCAGACTACGCACCCAGAAGAACCCCCAGCCACAAGCACCAAGGCCAGCATCTGTCAGAGCAAAGCTTGTGCAAAAGAGCCTCAAGCCACACACGCAAGGCAATGGCAGCGCGCAGGGTGCGACTTGTTGAACCTCACTTCCCAGCACAGGACTGGGCACGAGCCAGGATTTGGCTTCTCACCTTCGCATTAATCAGGGCCTGAGCATCTGCTCCAGGCAGACTCCTTCCCCCTGGGTCCAAGCAGGGCAGCAGGACAGCTGGTATCTTTCTGTCCCCGTGAAGGGACCTGCAGGCAGGCAGCCCTCCAAATGAGGAGGCTTCTGGTGCCCCTCTCCAGCAGGACTTGACAGAAGCTTGGCAGAGTGGCACGAGAATAAGGGAGGGACACAGGGAGGTCACACAAATCCCCCAGATTAGCATTCCTGGTGCAAAAGCAGCGCTTGGTGCAAGAACAGCCTGCCATCACCTCAAACAACAGGCTATCACAGATGGCAAAGCATCCTGCCCATTGCCTGGGTCACAGACCAGCCACTTCTGAGGGAGCATTTGTGATGCGGAGGCCAAGAGCAACAACCAAAACGGATGGAGAAAAGCAGTTCTCTCTGCTCCTGCTGTCCCCAGGAGGATGAGAGGAGCAAGCTCCCTGCTCCACTGCTGTCCAGCCCCCTCTCACTCCTCCTTCCCACTCCTCCTGTGGGAAGGACAGAGAGGGCACAGTCCTGCCCCTTAGCTTTGCCTGTGCAAAAGCTTTGAGCCAGCTCTGCATCAGAAACTGTCACAACACCACCCACCTACCCCTCTGCAATCACTTCATCTCCCTTTCCCGACGTTTTTTTTTGTCCTCTCTGGTCAGTTGGGAGCACACGAGCAGTGGGACAAAGCCCTCGGGTCAATTCAGGGGCACAGTTGGCACCAAAGGGTACCATTTAAAACAAGGGTCTTCAGCCTGCAACACAGCTCTTCTTCCAAGTTACAACTTTGGCTCTTGGAGTCTCACAACGAGCCCAAACAATTCAACCTTCCAGTCTATCAGCGAGCCCTGTCTTCCCACCCAGCTGCAGTTTATCTATCTCCTGTCCTGCCTTTCAGCCTAACCGCAGTACGTATAGCATAGGTTTTTCACACTGCAGATCCATGCCTTTGGCACGTCAACAAGACACTTAAAGATGCACATTTCCCAGCATCTGTTGGTTGAGTTGCCACCGGATCTCAACAGCTGGAGCAGTCGGGGAGGAACAGGAATCAAACACAAACAGTTCTGCCTTAATGCTGTTGGGAAGGAGTGGGGTGTCCTGAAGAAACCTTGCCAGGGATCCCTCACTGCCTGCTGTAACATGGGGGTTGCAGGCTCCAGCACTGCTGCTGAGCACACACAGTATCACTGCAGTTCTGCAGACAGGCGGCTGCAACTGTTTTGTCCTATGGTGCAACCTAACTACACCCCCGCCCCACCTCTCAAGTCATTAATGCTACAGAGCACAAAGTGAAGATACAACCCGAAGAAAGCATCCATTAAATAAAGGACGGGCTGCCCTGTAGCAAGAAGGGGAAGACTCGATGCAATGCACAGTGAAATTAAAGTTGCCTCAACTCTGTCATGAGCATCTTGATCCTTAAAGTTCAGAGCCCCTGGTCCTTCCTCGCCCCAGTGGGCCCAAGTAAATCATCAGCCTCCAGGCAGACACCCTTGACTTCAGACATTATGCCTGCACTTTATGGTTCAAATTGGCAGTCAAGACAGGCTCTCTCACAATATCTGCCTTATCACCTGCCTGGAAAGATCTCTCTGCCCAAGACAGGCCTCCTCCAGATTCCAACCCGTCTTGTCTTTACAACTCCCACTGTGGATTTCCCTCCCTGCAAGTGCTCAAAGTTATCAGGCCTCTGCCAGCAACGCTGCACCTTCAACTCCTAGTCCAAGGAGGTCATTGTACTACAAAGGGACAAGAGTTCTCCCCAACTTGTGAGAAGAGAAGCCGAGCCCATCAAGCACCAGAATCACACAAGGAACTCCTGCTTTACCATGTAACTCCCCAGCATTTATCCCAGACATTTACACAGCACCACGTCCCAGTTCCCTTCTGTTCTGCAGCCCCAGTTCAGCTGCCTGCAGGTCCCAGAGCAGGGGAGAGGCCTCCTACATTCACAGAGGAGGGGAAGATGTTCCTGAGCTGCCACGGCCCGCATATGCAAACACTGCCATTGTAGCAGACCCACCACATTCCCTGTTGTGCCATCCAGTGACTCCCCACCATCACAAAAAGCAACTTGCCCGGTCTGATTAACAGGGGACAAGGGGAAGAAAAAGGTGAATCTCCCCAGAAGGACAGCATCCTGTTACAGCTTGACTGAATTAATAAATTGTGGTCAGATACAGTCAATGAGGCTGCCGCCTTTCCAGACAAAGAAAAGTTGCCCTTCTAAATATCAAAGGCAACAGGAAAGAATGAGATCCTTGTACGAAAGGGCTGTTAACCCTAGTGGCAATTGTATATTTAGAAAGTTGCAAGGCTTGTGGAGAGTGTGACAGGTTAGAAAGGGGAAACAGTTGCACAAAAGGCCAAGGGGAAGGTTTTCAAGTAAAAATGTATTAATTTTTTAAAGATCTAAGATGCTAGACTAGAATATTTGACTCTAGCAAGTGCTGGAACTTTATGCATTATTCAAACCACGTGAACGTTTGAAGACCAGAGACCTGGAAAGCTTCAATAAGAACAAGTCACCTGGCACGTTCCCAGAGAGGAAGTGTGGGTGATGTGTGTCATCTGAACAGAGGTGGCGGCTGCCATGGTTTTCATGGCTTCTATCTGTGCTCTGTACCTCGGCAGTATACAGTATGCTCTGTACCCCCGTTTCCTCTCTACTCCCAGACCACACAGAAAATCCCAGCGAGATGTATCCTCAGTACATCTAGAGAGAAACTGTTCCCGACCCACAAGCGTCCAACATAACTCAAAGAAAACTAATACCCAGAAAGGCAGTAGTAAAGCAGAAACACAGAAGAACCAAGTGCAATGAGAAGGGTAATACAGCAAGCCCACAACAGACATGCAAGTAAAAACCAAGTCTCCCCTCCTCCAAATCAACACTCACCCTCTAGGGCAGGCAATCTCATCAATAGCAATATTCTAGGAGAACCTCATTCTGCTGCACTTCACGTTATAAATTCAAACACAAGAATAAAAGAAAGTGCCAGACAGGCCCAGGTTTTCAGACAGGCAGGCAGCCAGCAGAAATACACACACAGACTGGGCCTTGCTTCTGAGGATGGGAAGACATCTGCCTTGCCCCTCTCTCTTCTATCAGTGCTCACCTTTCACAAGTTTCATTTACTTTATTAGCATCTTTTCTTTTCCTTCAGACTTCCTCTAGTTGATTTTCTGAGGGGGATCTTAATCACCTTGCTTAAAGGATTTTGTTTGTTTGTTTCACACCTTTGGTTTCTTTTCTCTGAATCCAATCCAAGCTCTGCAAGCCTTTTGTCCCTTATCTAGCCCCAAAAGGATGGGAACTGGAGCATGATCTGTCTCATCTTCTACCGCAAGACAGGGATGTTGAGGAGGGATGGCTGCACAAGAAAAATATGTGAATGCATCCCACCACAAACATGAATATGACCCTGTGCTGGCCATTAGTGTTTCACCAAAATAGAGAAAGTGGAAGGTGGTTGATAATAATGCATAAAGGAACAACTTCCCAGCTAATGCTTGCCGAGTAGTACAGTCGAGTACCAAAGGTACATTAACATGCTACAGAGCGGTCACCAATTTCTGCAATAAAGCAAGAGAAAGAGAAGCTGGTCTAAACTTTCTCGTATTTCCCCTATGTGAAAGACTCCTTTGGAAAAGAAAACAATGTTAAAGAAGGACCACTTTTTAAAGCGGAAAAATATTTTCCTCAAGCAGCAACACAGCTTCAAAAGCAAAACCAACACACTTTAACAAAACCCCCAATCCACAGACTTTTCCCTTTCACCTCAGGGATTATTTTAAGCTTCAGGATGAGCACAGTGGTCAGCATCTCCACTCAACAGTGAGCTCTGCCACTTGGAAGGGAGGCAGAGATCTCCCTCGGGGCTGACCCCAGCTTCCACAAGAACCGGGCACCGCCTCAAACCACCACTACTTTGAGCAACAGGCAGGGAGAAACTACGCAGACATTTGTTCAGATGCATTTTCTGGGTGCCTGACAGGAGACTTAGTGGTCTGGTCTGCAGAACCGCTGAGCACTTGGAACTACTACCCAGGGCTGCAAGAGCCACACTTTGAATACCTGAAGGGCTGAGGCTGTGTGCTCGAGCGTGTCAGATCCCTGAATCCGCACTGAAACTTAACAGAGTAATTTTCACATTAGGTTGAGGGACAGATAGGTCATCAGGAAAACGGGGAAGTGTCCCTTCTTAAGGAGCAGAGGGGTTATTTACTGTTTGTGAAGCATATAGATACAATAGCAATCGACGCCATAGAAGCCCATGAGGCTTTAAGTTCACCATTCTTTTTCCAGAGCAGGATTTGAATAAGTAATACAGGGACAGACACAACACCACAGAAGAAAAATTATTGAATAGAGGCTGAGCAAGTGAATGCGATCCATTCTGCACACCAAGCGAGACAGACTGGGAGCTGCGGAAAAGGATAATGTAGCTGCACAGATAAAGACCATCATAACGCATATACACAAAGGTGCAAATTGAGATTCACCAGAAATCTCTTTTCTGGCAATTCCTAGCTTTTAAGTACATCTCTTTGTAACCTTGGGACTACGCTTTTTTGTGGGTTTGTATTATAGATGCAACCTCTGCTCTCTGCTTCTGCACACACATTACCATTTTTCCACAGAGCATGGCTCTGCTCCCACCCTCAAATATAGCAGCCTAAGTGTCCTTGTTCGGCTTTCTTTCATCTCATCTCCTGGAGGATGAATAATGGAGTAGTGGTAAGGAAAAGAAGGGAGCAGACATGCCTGTTTGGAGTTTCAGACCAGACAGTGAGAAGCTTAAAACCTGAACTGGCCTAATTAGAAGGAAGCTCTGTTGATTTGCATCTACCCACAATAACACCACTGGGAAAAAGGCTCTGTCAAAGACTGATTTAAAGCCCCCATCATGAAGGGGAAGAACGAAAACAAGGAATTAGGATTACATTCTCTTTTTCCCTACAGATATTGTGGTTTTCTGGGTGTATCACCAGTACGCTCAGATCCAGAGCTTGGGATGAAGGCCTGCAACATTTCAAGAAGGTCAGACCCAAGCTGTATGTATTTACACACGAAGCTGGAGAAAAGCCAAGCGCAGCTGAAGCCTTAGTGCCAAGAGAGCGCCAGCCCAGCGCTTTAACCTCAGTGCATGCCTCTGGGCAAGCTTGACAGTTGCCTTGCACAGCGTGGAGCAGTCCTGCCAAGTCTCACTGGCTGCACCGGAGATTCGCACAGCGGGTGCCTGCCACGTGCCTGCCTCTGGCTGGAAGGAGTCCTCCGCCACTCACGCCCTGCCAGGTGCGGCACGTTGGGGCATCCCCGAGATGGGCAGTCCCCTCTAGAGATGATCCGTGCTCACCTCTGGGAGTCATAGGAAGGTATCGTGACTTTCCCCCCTAACGACATGCCTCACTGCAGGCTAATTACTCGCAAAGAGTAAACCATGCTCACGGCATTCATCATTTATGAACAGGAGGGGGCCAGCAACGTGAAACTAGTCCAGCAGTTTCTTCATATAAATGCCCTGCTCCTGACAAGAACACGACTTCAAACGTACCATTCACTAAAGCATTGGTGAAGATGGATTTCAAAACACTCCAGTTTCTAATTAACCAGACCTTCTTGGGAAGCAGGTATCACCCCCATTATACGGAAGAAAAAACAGAGGGCCAAGCTCAGTGAATTTGCAGAGGGTCAAACGGTAAGCCGGACATGACAACCAGGACTCCACAGCTACTACCCAAGACATGCATGTCCCCCAGGATACTATGCCAGGAGCAACTGATTTTATATTCCTGGCTTCAAGGTAGTCTTATGATTTATTCTTCATGCTGATGTGCAATGGGTCAAACCTACAGACCCTTCAGAAGTTCCTCAACACTCAGAAAAGCCCGATTCAGGGGGCTGAACATCAGCTTAGCTCAGATGGCATGAACAACCAAGGCAGTATCTTCAGAGGTAGTTAAACAGCTAATCAATTTTGAGAAGCTGAGCCTCTAACCACTAGCTGGAGATATGAAGCAGACTCATTTCTTGTTTGTTTTAGCAGGCAGAAGAGCAGGATGGCGAGCTGTAATGACCTGTAACAGATGCCTGCCCAGCCTTTGCTGTTGGAGGTTTGCTTTTGTACGCTCCCAGGACATGCACACTAAAGCATCCTGAACTAAGGCTGTGATACTCTACAATTGTATCGGCACTTGAGGAATAGAAACGTCAAAGCAATTGAGTTTCTTTTTGTGTCTATCCATCCAAATTCTGTGGAGCATTTCCCAACTTAAGCTTTTCCACAAAAAATTGTTAATATAAAGTCCTGATTTTTTTCTAAAGAACAGGGGAAGAAGAAAAGAAAAGCTGAAAGCAAGGAATTAGAGAGATGGGACAGAAGAGCCTCCCTTAAAACTGCCAAATTTTCACTCCAAATCAGAGCGTTGCCCTTTTTGTAATATACAGGCGTGCTTCTTCTAGCATCTTCCAATGGAATGACACAAGTTTTATTAAAAAAAAAAACAACCAAAAAACATTTAAAAACAGCTGCTGAGCTACTTCAGCCAATGACTTCACCTGCTTGCACCCCAGTTTTGCCAACTGCAAGACAGAGATAACAAAACCTGCTAATGACAAGGACTGTGCAGGAGCCTGTTTGCTGTTCAGCAACAGGCTCCACGTGACAGCTGTGAATTGGCTCCTGTGTACACAAAACATTTTCCATTTAAACAATCATTAAAGCATTTTCTCTGAACCATAATCAACAGATGAGGCAACACTCATCCCTTCTGCAAACAAACTTCTGTTAGGTGCCTGGAAACCACCTGCGTGCCGCTGTCTTACCTCTCCTGTATGGCCTAAAACAAGCGGCACGAAGTCAAATTACTGAGCACCAAAGCTTTGGCAAGCAAGCTCTTAACAAGAGTCATTTGGCCCCGGGCCACCAAGCAGTCAGCAACCACGCTGGAAAACAGCTCAGGAGTCCTGACTCCCAAGTCTTCCTGCTCTACCCACTAGACCAAGCTATTAATGACTTGCTGGTTCAATTACATTTTCTGCTCTGTTCTTTCAAGGATGAAGTCAGTGGTAAATGTTTTCTGCAAAGGGAAATCTATTACGGATATTTCCCGGGATAGAAGCAGCACAAGGCAGCTCAGTGTCCTTGTGGAAAGGAATAGGAGAGACTGTGCAAGGAAATGGCTGACATCGCCTTGCAGCCTTTTAAGTTTCCTTTGCCCCAACTGCTCTGGCCACATCAAATCCCACCCAGTCCCCCTGCCATGACCTCTGCTGTGGCTCTTATTTTTCTGCTGGCCCGGAGTGTCTCATTGCAAGTCAAAAACAGCCTTCTGAAATTGAGTTAGGAAGAAATAGGTGCACTATGCATTACATGTGCAGTGAATTATCAATCGACTACTGAAACTTCAAGGAAAAACTGCAAGAAAAGGACATTTCTTCCAAGGCTTCTCTCAGCAGCAATAAATCTTTCAGCCGTCTTCCAAGCTAATTCTACACTGCCTTTAAGGCCACAGAGTGAATGAGCTGTGGCTTGTTTCTAGGACAAGGGAGATTAAGGGAACCATATTTCCTCCCCCCTTCCCTACTACGGGGCTGCTGAGAGCACAAGAGTAACCCAGCTTAGACTATCTGATGCAGACAGGATAATTAGCTATCTGACCATCATGCAAGCAGCAACTGTATAAAAAAGAAAAAAAAAATAGTTTAATTTATTCAGTCTCCAAACCAGGAGAGGAAGAGAGAGCTGGAGAACTGCAGGATGTACATACCAGTCTACCCTGCCTTGCTGCTTGGCACCACAACTGGTCAGCTTTGTTCCCCCAACTAAGCGATAACAATTCAGGCATCTCACGGGGTAGGACAAAGCTTCATGCATCTATCTTTGTGGTGCTCAAGGCCGACAAAGGCTCAACACAACTGTGAATCTGTCATTACATACATAATCTCACCCTCCCCTTGCTCCACTGGCACTTCTCCCACCAGACAAGGCTGTCCACAGGATGAGCACAGCCCCTGCCAGCCAGGGTTGCCTGAGTAACTGAGCGTTGGCTCCAGCAGCCAGCTCCCGGACGGGTGGGAATGCAACAAGCACCTTACAGAGGATTTAAGCAAGGACTGTTGCAGCTCAAAGCCCAAGTTCAGACAACAAAAGCTTAGGAGTTGAGAGAGACTGGCTGGATACCACCACAAACCACTTTGCAGGTCCTTGCCGCTGTATCCCACAGAACATCTGCAATGTCTCCATCTTCCTCCCTTTTCACAAAAACCAAGTGGATTCCTTTTCTGCAGCACATTGGCTTTTTCTTAAGATTCACATACACGAGGACACTCAAAGATTAAGGTTCCTCCACTGGCACAACAGGCATGACTCTCTGGTCAAGTCTGCTACACGAGTATAAAACCTCCTATGCCAGTTAAACAAGCACCATGGAGAATACAAAACATGCAAAGTGAGGAAGTGAACATCGCTGACAGATGCCCAAATTCAGACCAGATTCTTCTTTCCACCAGTTAAAGCTTGCAGCTAAGAGCTCCATTACAGACACGCTTTCCCAAACCCACTTACCCACAGAAGCTATTCCCTGGCCAAACAGGCCTCATAGCTTTCAGAGCTACCCCCAAAAAATACTGTTTAAGCACAGGCCATAAGACAGCAGAAAGATGATGATCTCCAGTACCAGCTGATCAGGAGGCAAGTACTTAGTCAATCTTGTGCTACCGTTTCTGCTTTTAGTATCGGTTTAGACTAAAACTTTTCAAAGTAAACATACAACACCAATAACAGCAGGGTCCTCTCTCAGCTAAGACACTATCATACCGCAAGTCTAAGCGCATGCAGAGTGCCGTCTTTTGCTCCACAATTACTTCTAGCAGGGAGTTCTACAGACTTTGGGATTAATAAATAAATAAATAGCTTTGATCAGGTCAAAATTAGCTTTTTCTTTCTAAATTTGGTGCCATTCTCATTTTGCTTTTGTATTCTACCGCTCTCACTGGCTCAGGGACATGACATTTCCATAATACATTTGGTTCCACTGAAATTGAGATAATTTCCAGGCTGTGGCCTTTCAGAAGGTAGAAGTCATGACTAGCTTTCTCGCATCTCAATATATAGATGCCCTCTAGTCTTTTGTAAGACAACTGCAGAGCTGCTGCCAGTCCAAGGAGAAAAGGGCAGGAGCTATGGCACGCACGTGCCGCTACACTTTCATTATCACAACTACAACACGCTGCCAAGTTGGAGGAGTATTTTTAGACTGGAAAAAAAAACTGGGGATTTATCAGAGACTTATTAATACAAAAGTGACACTAATACACTAGCAGAGTTCTATTTTCCCTATACTTATACAAATTGGGTTTATTGCCTTCCCTTCTCCAGCTTTTCTAGACAAGGAAATTGGTGCTTATCCAACCACTGCAAGGTCTTGGGCAAAGACACCAAGACAGGAGAGCACAGATGTGCATCTCTGCTAGGTCTTAAGGGGACGCAGGGTCGTCTTCAAGACGACTACTTTCATTCCTGCCACGGATAGCAAGCTTGTCACAAACCACAAGGTCAGACAGGGAAATGAGCCTTGGTGCAAGCGTAGTGTAAACACACACACTGATGAGCAGCGATTCACAGACCAAACTTCCATATTCTCTGGAATATCCTGCTCTGCAGAGACTTGTTGACACATGGATGATCACGGCAGTTAATCTGAATAAGATCTACATAGGTAAACTGGATTAAGCCCCTGTGTGGCCACATTTATCCAGAATTAGAAGCAGGCTTCATTTAATTTAGCTTTGAAGTAAACAAATTAAGGCCACTTTTATTCTGACTAAGAGCAGCCATGCTACAGGCCAGCGTAGTTTAAGTAATCCACTTTAAATTCATGCTGTTAGTTAATTTGGACTAATTTTCACCCAAGTATCCCTGTTTAAACAAGCTTGAACCAAGATGACAGAACAGCATCCTTGAGCTAGCTCCACTAGGTGATTTGGAGGCAGCCAATACAGATCCAACATCAACAAGCAGTGGGATCAAGCAAGTCAGGGAACAATTTCAGCTCCTTCTGTGATGAAGTGTCAGTGATCTGCCTTCGTCCTTGGAGGTGAGCTGAAGCCACAGCAGAGCCGAGCCAGTAAAACAATTTCTCTGGATTTGCTACTCCAAGTTAGTGACCAGGCAACATTTGGGCTTTCAGCCCATTTTTCTACGAGAGCCATTTTTGGCTTGGCTGCGCAGACAGATTATTTAACAGAAGGACGGGGGGAAGGGGGAGGGAAGGAAGGATTTAGTTCCTCCAGAGAAAGCTGCTGACAACGAACAAAATAAAATACCCCAAAGAGAAAGTGCTTGACAAGAGACTAAGCCATAGGAATTGTGTTATCGGCATCACAGGAGCAAACCTGGATGGAGTTACTGGCTGACATTTGAAAAATGAAAGAGCTGAATAGACAGTGCCGTGCTAGTAAAACAGCGAATGGAAGAGCAAAGGTGTGCAGGCAGGGAGGAGAAGGCAGGGTTTTGTACACGACCAGACAGGCAGCAGCAGCTTGCGGCTGGGATACAGCTCACTGTCAGCCTTGGGGCTGACTAGGGAGCAGCTCCAAAAGAAGCTGCTGCTGGTTATCTCTCTTTCCTCTTGCATACTTCTACACCCCCATTGTCTCACACAGAAGCTTATTTCAGCAGGTCTGTTTTCAATACAAGGCTATTGCAGCAGCAATAGCAAATATTGAACGTATTATAAAGCAATTCATGGAGCTGGAAACGGACATTATGGAGGGAATTTCATCAAGATAAGCAGCAAGGTGGCTGTGGAGATAGAAACTGATCAGAATATATGATTTGTTTTGCCCCTTTGAGCTAATTTATATTTGGTGAAAGAACAAATACCAGCACACATAAATATCCAAGACTGATGCTGTCCTAGCCTCTAAAAAGAAAAAACACACCTCCCAGAAACATTAGCAGTTAACAAGTTTTAAGCTTCAGTGTATTCCCCTGGTACACTGGCCAAAAAAAAAAAAAAAAAATACCAGCCAAGTTTTACCAGAAAGCCAGATCCAAAAGTGAGTTGGAGGGCATAATTTTGGAGGACAGAAGCCCCAAAGATAATTCAGTTCTGACCAGTTTTGTGGAAACAGTGGCTGGGCAGAGGGAAAGAAACCCTGGTAGTGTCCTTGTTGCATGAAAGGTTTTCACAGGAGGCAAAGTTTATTAAGCTTCAGAGACCCTGCCTTGAAGCAGAAAACCTCAAGAAGCTGGCCTTCACTGCTCCTCTGCTCACAGAATGGCTTGTTTAGAAGTTAGCGTCATTCATCACATGCAAATCCTTACTACAGATGCGATCGGTTTATAAACAGCAATTAAGTTTGAACCTACACTAGAAACTTACAGTTAATGAACCAGTTCAACTTCTGAACTGATTTAGTTAAAGGATCAGTTTTTTCCTAGCATAAACAAGGCCATGGGTTAAGTACAGCTATTCCATCAAGCACAAGCAGGGGGAAAAAAGTGCCTATTAGTATCGAAGCTAAGAGAATAATTAGTTTTACCGCTTTCTGTTCACAAACGGGTTGGAGTAACTTACAGTTTTCCTGAATCTATTTATGATGGGAAATTTGCAAGATTATTCCTGCAAATAATTAGTTATTGATCTCCAGGTTTGCTTAGGGAAAAGCACTCATAAGCAAGTCAATCTATTATTCAAGCAACATTTGTTGTTTGGGGATTTGTGTCACTGGAACCACATTTTTGGTCTACTACTGACTAGGCACAACTTCAGGTTTCCTCAAGGGAGGAGGAGGGAGGTGTTTGAAGTTCCATTTTTCAGAGAGTGAAACTTTTTTTTTCTTCTTCCAATAAATGTTTTTCACCAGTATTTGCTTAAAAGGTTTTGAATGTTTCTTGGCAAAAAAAAAAAATATAGCTATTTTATTAATATTCTAGGAACGTTTTCCCAGCATTTAGATGTTCTAACTATAATTAACTTGCATTAAGCAAGACCTTGAATTCCTCCTAAACCTGCAGAGCACAGGGACAACTTCAGATGCACACAACTAGGGACAGATCTTTAATTTGCGCTTAGCTTCCCACTTCTTATCGTGACAGACAAAGCTCTGATCACCAACAACAACCACCCATCACACTTTCGTTACGCAACCATGCAACTTTCACAAGCCTGCAATATAATCTTTTCCCCACGTCAGGACCCGGTGTGCTATGTGGGGCTGCGATTCTTCAACCTAGCGTAACAAAAAGCCAGCCAATCTTCTCAAGGTCAGTGATTTCACTAGGAAAAGTGACAGACACAAACTCTTTCCCCAGAGATACATGAATTAGCACTTTTCTCCTATCCCCATTTTCAAGAAGCATTTATTGCCTTCTGACTTAAGTTCAGGTTGTATTTAGCCAGTCCCAGAAAAGCAGAGCAGACTCTCTGTCTGCAGCAATTAAAGAGGCAAGAACTAAGCAAATTAGCTATCAAACTTCAACAACTCTGCTTCATGCTTCCCTGGGCTTTGTCAGAACAAGCTGCCAGTGCCTGATATTAGAGTTTTACAGAAAGAAAACAAAAAAGAGGTGCGTACAGGGGTGGAGCAGCCCCCAATGGACTGGCACCCTAAGGCTGCTCGCCACACCTGCGTGCACACGTGGGAGACCGACAGCGCTCACACACTGGCCGAGCACACTCGGGTGAACAGTTGCAAGGCAGTAACCAAGGAAACCAACTGGGACTGACCTAACTGCTAATGCCAGAATAGTCTGGAAAGATGGCATCCTGCCCTGCACCGGAACAGGAGCACAAGCAGCCCAACACAAAGCCTACCAGGCAGATCTCTCTTCAAGTTACAAAAGGGAGACTCCCAAGCAAGCTCTTGGGTCTCCAAGCATCTGTACTGGGCTTGCACTGGGGAAATGGGAGGAAAACCACACCTACTGTAAGCATTTGTTGTTCCAAAGGAGCAAGACAATTTTGCAACTTGCTAAGCTTTGCATCAAGCAGTGTTTATCCGCACACAGGCTGACGCTGTGCAGCAGTCATAGCCTGATCTGCGGCAACGCAAGAAACGCAGGTTGGCAGGAGACAAGCACCTTGCTCTATGCCACATTTTAATAGCAACGAGCTCCGTGATGAGAGACCTGACAGTCAGCCCGCAGCCAGCCCCATACTCTATGTGACAATGATACTGCACAGCTTTCCTTCCTGCGTATCAAGCATAAGAATTCCTTTGGAAGCGTCTCCTGCATCAGCAGAAGACACACTGGTGCAGCTGCATTGCCACTCCTTCCACAGCCTTTAAGTGAATACTGCTTTTAGAGATCTTCTAAAACTACCCGGCACAGCTCTCTCCTGACTGTCTGGACTCTCATGATTTTAAGTGCTACTTGAGCTCCTTCACAGCCCATTTCCCTGCTCATCCCCCATCTATACTACAGCAATTCTTCAAGTTGTATGCAACAAAACCCTCTAGAAGTATTAACTTCATCCTGCTGCAATCCTAAGAGATGCTAGTGTGAAATGTACTTTTTGAAATTATCAAGTCCAAACCCAGCAGTGTTTGTTAATGCAAATACCTTGAACTTCAACTTCCCTCCTTCCCGCAACTGTAATGCCATTCTCAGCATCAAGAACAGCTTGAGCGCTTGCTCCTTGTAACAGTCCACGCAAATCAGTATTACCATGTGATGATAGGTTCAACACAAAACTGCATTTCCTGGGCAAAGGAAGTAAATTTCTGTTTGGTTGGTTGATTTTTTTAAGGCACGTTGTGAAAAATAAGAGCTGCCTTTGGAGAGGTAAGATATAAATATGCCTTTAAAGGAACATCTTCCTTTGCAAGCCAAATAGGAAAAGCATGTTTCAATGTACAATGGCCCTCTTTGATAGTACAGGATAGGATTAACAGCTATTAGGTTCCATTGCCATTACTGCCCAGATTCACGCTGTGGGATTTGGTCCTTCAACACTGGCCTTCCCTTCCAACACTAAACACCAGAGAATCTACTTGCACAATCAAGTCACCAGCAGGACTCGCCCTTCGGCTCTGTAGTACCCTAACACTGATCTAAGCTGTGTGTTTGCTAACCAGCAGTCACAGCACAGCTCTATCCTTTCCTGCATGCCATTCTCACAACATGCTGGTTACCTTTGGCCAAGTCACATCTTTGTGCTTTTGCTTACTATCAGGGTATAGATCATCTCTTGGAAGCACTTTCATACATAGCCCAACCTCAATAGGCTCTTATCTCTGCTGGAAGTTTCAGGAGTACGTAGAAAAACCTGGCTCTAGCACAGACTTTGAGAGCAGAGAGCATGAAGCTGAACTTTGTATTTCACAAATCTAAATTGCCTTTCACAAGTAATTTTTCCTCACGTTAGGATAAGCACAGAAACCGAACTTCAGAGAATTGGAAACAGAGAACTAGTGTATTAATAGGAACATATGAACTTCTATATAATTGGTAATATCTTGTATGGTGCCTTTACACAAGTTAAGCACCACTAGTTCCGTTATAGAGGTGGGGAAACTGGGACACTGATGTCCCCAAGGCCACAAAAAGGCCAGTAGCAGACGACAGCAATACTCAGGGCTCAAGATTCCCAGGGCAATGCCCTAACTTGCAAGCTACATTCCCCTCTTGTAAGAGTAATGCTTTATTTCAGTATCAATTGATCAACAAAAACCCCCAACGCTTTGTATAGGAGAATTACTCACTAATTCTCACCACAGCTATAGAAAAGTCCAGTAGCTTTAAAAAGTCACCATGACCTTAAGCACTGTGACAACGACCCATTAGATGCTCTTGAGCTGAGCAAGATACTCACATCATCTGTCACCAGCATCTAACAGAGCGCATCAGAAGACCAAGTTTAGAGATCCACAGTTCCCTACGTGGTCAGTCAACGGTGAGAACCGACTACCACAACCCTTTAACGCTATGGTTTGCGCTTCCCATACTCAAAAGCTATCAAGAGGAAATCAAGAACTCAGATTTGAAACACCCATAATAAGAAACTCTTAAAAAAAAAAAATCTGTATGCAAAGCACCACTGTGCTACAAATGTAAAGTCACAGAACGAACTGAATGAGTAAAGAACATAGACTTCAGAAGTTAAGTAGCATCCTGGATGCTGTTTAGTGAGGTGACACTTTATAATCTTTAATACACTTCTAAAACATGCCCTACTGAAGTCCCCGCTAAATTAAATGGGCTCATTGCCTTGCAATGAAGTAGATAGCTGGAACTGCTACAAAATTATACTGCTTCTGTGCCCCAGATAAGCTTGTCACCAGTGAATTCTTCCACCTCCTTTTTTTCTTCCCGTATTAATGCCCTCCATCATAATAAGGATTCCTACCCACTGCCAAAGCTCAATTTACACTATTTACTTTAATGACCTCATTTGTCATCCTAGCATGTGTGTCTACCTCTGGGACTGCAGGCCCGTCAGTCTGCCAGAAGGTCTCATTTACAGTTTGCTCTTTCATTATTATTTTTAAAGATTAAATTGCTTCCATTTCAAGGCAAACACTCTGGGAACTCCCACAGCCCAGAGGATACCAAGATACATTCATATATTTGATCAATATATTTTAGAGTTACATACATCTCAATCCCAACTGACTCTCCCCCTCCACACTGCCCCACTGCATCATCCATCTATTTCCATCACCTTTCACTTTGCTATTTCTTTTAATCTTTGCAAAAGATACACACTGGTTACGACATTTGAATATTGCCGTAACATTTCAAGCTGTGGGAGGAATTTTAACTTTCTTCTTTTTTCTTGGGAGGGGAAGGAGAAGAGTGTGACAATTTCTTTCTCCAATCCATCGTTCATTTGTCTGTTCTAAACCACATTTTTTTATCTCGCAGCTTGACTACTCCAGAGAGGTACATTCCTTTCTATTAGATTATACTTCTCTCTTATGGTGCGTCTCCAATCCTGACATGCTCAGTAAAATTCAATGTTAATTAAGTCATTTAAATAGGTTAGGGAAGAGCATAATACTTCATGTTTCATTATACCGCATGTTTTGTGGAAACAGCATTACACAAACTGCTAGAACTATAGCTAGAGGAAGCCTCCAAAAATACAGCATCAAAACCAAAGCAACACAACAATCTGCCATTCAAAGCAAGGGAGGGAGGGACCAGGCATTTGAGAAATTACTTCTGTCTGTCTGCAGTGTCTCAGAAAAACATCCCTCAGCTTGTTCACAACATCTTTAAAAGGAGATATTATACACCGTTTTCTTGCTATGAGTAATCGCTCCATCCATTTGCCTCCTCCCAACTCAGCCTCCAATTGACTGACTGGGACAAAAATGTGTCTTACCAGTGCAATCCTTGCCACCTGCAGCAGCCACTCCTCTGCATTTCCAGTTTATATAGAAACATTGGAAGGAAGACTGGACATTTGCTAGACATCATTTGCAAATCCAGGTATAAAGCTTAACCAGGACAGATTAATTGCTAGGAAAGTGAAGCTAGATTGGTGCAAAACTTAGAATCACAACATTACCAGTTCCTTCAGTATTTAGAAATGCTTTTCTCAGGCTAACAAAACCTGTCTTTTAACCAAAAAAAAAAAAAAAAAAAAAAAAAAAAGAGCAATGAAGCTTCCCTCATACCAAAGTTTAAGAGCTCAAAGTTATTTCAAAGTTACTGAGCATCTATCTCATTTTCTTCAGCTCATGCAACTACATGACTACTTCTTGTTTTTCATCCATTGCGAACATTTGTCTTAAGTCCGAACAAACATTAGCAAAAACCTTCACATCTCCCACTAGTGATTTCCAATATGCGGATATGTTTCTTCAGAAGCCTTTCCAGTGAATAAATTGGTCCCAAACTAATAGTGCTTGTTATTTATACAGAGACATCCTTGCTTGGGAGTTCTTCTAAATAGAATTCTGCAGGAACATAAGGAATAACATCTTTTCCACATATATTTGAGTCTGATATAAGCATAGGTATTTTCTACAGAAAAAACACATTTCAGATTTCTCACCAATATTTAAATATAAAGCTAAACCAAATTTTTTAAGTTGCTTCTAGATAATACATGGTGGTAACTTGGCAATAAAACAATTTTACAGGTTATGTATGATGTATAAAAGCATATAAATATTACTTACTGCCAGATGATCAAGTTTCTGGTATGTAGGGAGAAGATGGAAGATATTACAGCACAGTCTTCCCTGGATTCCCTCAAGCCTTGCCCTGGACGATCACACACAGAGAAGAGCAGCAGGGAGGCTGAGGAAAAAGAAACAAGAATTGACAACAGCAGACCAGCAAAACACATTACTAGTGTGGTCTAAAATAACTTGCTAATACAGAAGCAATACAGCATCATCAAAGCTCTTAGGAACATCAGGTAGTGCCAGAGAGATGCAAACATTTTAGAGACTGTGCGCTAGAACCCCAAAAAATAGCTTTTAGACTCAATATTCCCCCCCCCATTTTCCTTTGTACCCTTTTTTTTTTTTACTTTATCTGTGGAGGACTTGTGTCATTAGCATACTCTGTTCACTGCAGCACAGAATGGCTGATGCCTGTGTAGCCAACTCAAACCTGAGACTGAAAAGGACTATTCGCTATGTCTGTGGTAGCTGCTTTCAAAAGAAACATAGGGGTATTTTAATGAAAAATAGTAGAGTGGAAAATCCACAGAATTTGCATGTGAAGCAGGGAAGAATTCCTATTGTTCCTGCTTTACCGGTAGGGAAACTGAGGCACAGACCACTGAAATCATTCCAGCAAAACTCTAAAAGGAGAGACAGAGAGCTTGAAAAAGACCCGGAACTGTGGTTTACAAGGAAAGCCCATCTCACACAACCTGAATCTTCCTACAATCTAAAAACCCAGGACGAAAATTTTGCCTAAGCGGGTATATTCCTGTAAAGAGCATCATGTTTAACAAACCAGACTTTTCTGGTACTCTCTGTCAAAAGCGTTTCCGATCCATTTAACAAGGGGTAAAGGCTCTTTCTGATAGACATGAACCTCTCACGCTTGGCATATTCTGACACCTACTCTAACTGTATAGAGGAGTATTTGTAGTCACAGCAGGTAAACGAGCTGTGGACAGGGAACACAACTAATTTAATAGCATGAATTATTTACACATACATTCAGGAAAGCCATCTTGCTACACAGCAGTCCCAGCAGCAGGGATTATTAATTTATAACTCAACTACAGCTACATGAAACAGAATGAGGCTTCCATAAAAACTTAACTGTGGAGAGATAAAAAATATTGCCTAGCCCATGCAGAAAGTACATGAGGGTTCCCGAACAAACCTCAGCCGTTAGCCAAAAATCGATCACATCTCTTGGGCAATGAAATAACATCCACTAGCTTCCAGTTTGCATCCAGACATGCCTACTTGCCTGCCGCGCCCATACAAAGCAATGCATCCTAAAGCAGGATTTGCCTTTAAGCTTTCGTTAGCTTCCAAAATAGCATCAAATTCCTCCCTTTCAGAACAGCAATGGCAACACACCTTCCTCCCTCAGTGAGCAAAACCTTGAAAAAGATAACAGGGAGCACCCCCACTCCTGCAATCTCCCTGCTGGGCCCCACTCAGCATAGATTTGCTGGAGGCAAAGGGAAAAAAAGACACCCCAAAGGAAAAACAGGAGAAGCACTTGGGGGTGGGATGCTAGGAATAACAAGATTTGATGAGAAGCTGCAGAACGTATGGAAGAAAGGAGGGAACTGGAAATACCTGAGCAGAGAGTCAAGGAGAAGGAAATGAGGCATGGAGCACACAAGAGCAGGAGCCTAAAGAGAGAGTCAGAGCAGAGATTGTGGCTATGGGGAATTTAGGCAAGACGAGGCAAGGGAAACTAGGGAGACAGACTGCTTCAGTTCCCTCTGGAAAAAGAATTGTAGATGATAAATCTGGAGGGAGAAACCTGGTCAGCAACGAGAAGTGTGAAGACTGGAAATAGATAATGAAGAGGCAAGACTGAGCATGGGACAACAAGAGGAGCTCCATGCTTCATAGCACCACTCGGCAGCTTTAATCACAGCCTTGTAAAGTTCGGTGTTTACATGACAGAAACCCACATGGTGTTGTGCAATCCCAAGACATAATTTGAGACACACGTGTTTTTTTCCTTGGTTTAGCTTCCAGACAGACGCTTCATATTCTTAAATCCTGCTTGTGTGTATCATACCATCTGCAAAGAAATAGAAGCCGCTACTCTATGCATGTTCCCAGCATACTATTTATCCTGATAAACGTGCTAATGGCTGGACTGCCTGCATCCTCACGTGCTTTTTCGCCCAACAGATGGCTGACGCAGCAAATTAATCTTCATACAGTAGGAACTCAGTTCCCGTTAATGACTAGAAACCCTCCATAATGCACCACGATCAACATGAAATAATTTCATAAAGCACAACCTCGTGGCAGAGCCGACTGCTGTTAACTCTTTGCTAAAGATCAAAGGACTGAAAGGGAAGGTTGGATTGCCTGTTCTCGGTGATTTTGAGCATCACTGTTTTCAGGAGAGGCGTTTGGTGCTTCCTGAATGTACATAAATGATTTCACATTGGGGCCTGAAGAAGAGGCAGCCAAAGGCACTTCAGCCCAATTGAATAGTAAGGAGAAGGCATACGATCAACCCAGTAAGGCAGCTCTTCTTCCGTCTTGCACAGGTATATTTCTGGCACTTTCAAGAAGCCTGTGTTTGACCTACTTAGAAATCACTTTGTGGTACTGCATAAATCGCCAGCCAGTGACATATCTTGGGTCAATCCTCCTAAATCCCAAGCCTCCCTACACCTGGGCTGAAGAAGCATCCTATGCCAGCACCTAGCAGCCTCCCTGTCCCCTCCTCTCCCTGTAACAACGTGAGGTGGGGAACCTCTTTACTCCTTGTCCCGAGTTAGGGCTGTCGTGTTTTAACTGCATGCAAGTTACTAACAAAGAGCATTCAGTGCCACTGTTGCCATTTCCATGGTGGTGATATGTGATGCTGTCATCAGACCCCTGCTGAGGCTACATGGAAGGCCATGCCTACGGACCAGGACAGTTAGATGGCAGTCACAGAGCCTCAATAAATAAATAAAAAATTAAAAAACAAACAAACAAAAAACCACAACACCAAAACAACAACAAAGAAGCTACCTATTAACTGCAAAAACTGGAAAAGCAGAAAGGTTAATGATCCCAGCAGGGTGGAAATTCTCCTCTGTCAGGGGTTTCAAGCACCATGAAAGGCAGCTTCATACTGCATTTGGGAGGGAAGAGAAGAGATGACTGCTTCCCAGTGTCTAGAGAAGGACAACGGGACAGATGCAAACAGGAGAAAAAGCCTTTGGAAGGTGCTGCCCTTTTGGTACCAAAAGAGAGGAAAAAAACCCACAAGTCACTTCAATGCCAGTTATGCCAAGACATGAGCAAGGGCCTACTCCGCCACCCAGTATCTTTCACTAAAAGTGCTGCACAGTTTCCGACAGGCATCTACCTGATGCTTGCACAAGCAGGGCTTTTGCAAGCCCTCGAAATGACCCGGTAGCTCTGTGCCCCAGCTTCCCCCCCCCCCCCCCCAGACCAGCCATGGAGGGCAACTAGGCCAAGTGGGCCCTGCTAGGCCTAAGAGCAGGTGTGGGTGAGATCTCATTAGCTCTCTGGGCCAGGCCCATACTTGTTTCTACAGCACCTGCAGAGCCAATAAGTAAGGTTTTTTGTGTGTGTGCTACCACAGCCCTGGTCAGCAGCTGAGGAAGAGGTCAGAGAACTTAGCAGAGGGGGCATAGGACTCATAGGAAGTTCTCAGACTCAGAGCAAGTTCCCCTACAGACTTGTTTTGAAACCTTAATCACATTATTTGTCTGCTCTCTGCTTCAGTTTCTCCCTCTTTACAAATGGTGATAGTGACACCAGCCACTCACATGAAATACTGTGAAACACAAAATCACGAAGCGTTAATTACAGGTTATATTATTGCTGCATGCTGTGACCAACGCATACTCCAAAGAATACACAGTCTGTTAAAGGAGGGGTAGGGGCAAAAGGGGCTTTGGGGCCAGCAAGTCAGTATTGTTAGCAAGAACCACAGGCATGGTGCAGAATACAGCTGTTTTAGACTCCTACATGCTTCAGTGCAAGCAACAGGGATCACTTAGCAGAGCAAAAAGCATCTATTAACAAAGACACCACATGCATTTGATCATTGCCTGGTGCCAATACAAACATCATTCATGCTAACAATAGGTAGCACAACCAGACTCTAAAACACCACGAGCAATTTCAAGCAACCACTCTAAGTGCATAACCTACTGGTTACCCACACCACAGTACCAGGCATGGACAAATCCTGCCTCAAGGAGGGCACCATCACTGGGTACCCTGAGGACAAACTAATTATGCCTCCTCTGAGGCATGAGACCTCAGAAAGCTTAAGCTTAAGACCTCAGAAAGAAGCCAACTTTCTTTCTGCATACCAAAATAAGGGCAGCATGAAAATTCCTTCCAGATTTCCTTACCTCCTTTCTCCTCCATGGCTGTTGTTCTTTTTCCTTAAGGAAGCAAAGTAGAAGGCAGCACTAAACTCTCCCTCACAAGCACAGAAGAAACTCAAAGCAGCAAGCTGAACAGCAGAGAAGTCAAGGACAAGCACTCCATGTACATCAGTAGACTTCATCACCACAAAGCTCCAGCAAAACTAAATTCAACCCATACTTTTCATCAGAACAAAAACAACCCAACTAGCTCTACACCTCCTCCAAGCCCTGCTCTCTCAGCAGCAATCAACTGCTTAAGAGAGTCCTCCTGAGTGCTTAGGAAGGGTAACAAGGTCCACCTGTGAACAAAGCCACATTGCTCCTACCTGTCTCTGACTGCTCAGTCTGTGTTGTTGGGGGCTTAGAGCTGAAATCCACTAAAAATAATTCAGTGAGAGTTTTGAGGACTTATGAAAATACCAACTTAATTCCTAGCATCTCAAGAATGAGTGAGCTTTTACATGTTTCCTGTTTGTCCACAAAAATATGTGTTGAGAATGCAAGTTTTCTCTCTTTTTCTCCTATTTTTTCCCTTTTGCAGGATGCCAGGGGAGGAAACAAGCATATTTTACTTTTGAGATCTTGTTCAAGAATGTAATGAAAACTTGGAAGTTCTTTTTTCATGAAAATGTCTACTTAGGAAAAAGGCAATTCTTTTCTCTTTCAGGAAGAAATGGTTTCATTAAAAAAGAATAAAAAGGTAAAATGGTACTTTCTAATGAGAAGCCAGAGTCTCCTCTTAATTTATTGAGTAGCAACCCCATCCACACAAACATACGTTCTTTGTTATTCTCCCCAGTGTCCGCACTTGCAGCAGGCAACATTCCTGACAGTACTTTTGAGTTACCAGCAGTACTTCAGTTAGGAAAAGAAAAAAATATCTGTCTGGCACGTAATCTGTATTTCTGATTTACAGTCAGACTTCCAAGACTTAGCCCAGGTCAAAACTCAGCTCTGTCTTTCTGCCTTATTCAGCAAAGGACGCTGAACTGTGGTCCTGCCTATAGTGGTTCCAGCAGAGCTATGCCAAAGAGGAATTTGGCTTGGGGAATGTACTTAGCACGTTTCTATTCTCACGGTAGCTCTGCAGAAGGTAGCCGCTATCAGGCAAAGTTTTTTGTCTAGACAGATGCTAGGAGATGGTAAGTAAACCATTCACCATCACATAACTAACAGAATTCCTATGACAAGCTCGTGCCCTTACAGCTAGGTCACATTGCCTCCAGACTACAGGATTTGCAAATGGCAGGATACTTTATGGTACCCATTGGCCCCGGAAACAAATTGCAGTAGGAGCATTTATGGGCGAGATGAAAGATGGGAAGGGTCAGGTTAAGCATCAGGAAGTGGCTAATGCATCAGTTCTCGAGCTGCAATGGGTGACACATCCAGGGGGGCAAGTGCTGGCTGCCCCTGCTTGTCTCCAGCTGTGAAATAGCTGAGACTAGATTGCTAAAACAGCATTGCCATGTAAGTCCTTGCAGTAATACCCACAGAGGTGGCCTGTGA